>NW_027498327.1:0-70373 GCF_021521415.1 Bidens hawaiensis | reverse complement strand
ATAATTAGGTGGACCGCGTTCAGTTGTGTCAATTCTTTGAATTAGTTTCTGTGAATCATCATGACCAAACTACTATGTCTAATAACTATTTATATGTTCTAATAAACAAATCATGTATATGTGATTTCTCAATTGGTATAAATTATCGCCAGTCAATTTATTGCATATCCCCCGAACCCATAGTGTAGCCACCATTTTCTTAAATTGATTTACAACCAAATCAATATTTAAACTCCTTGAAATCGTTTGTCTATCATAACATGACTATTTAGTGAACAATGAACTATATTATCACTTTCCACTGATTTCCTATGAAGACGACCGTACTTGTCCATACTAGTTATAGGTATTTAAATCTTAAATCATTTGTTTTTATTAGAACATGACATCTACATCAAATAACATAGAAGAGTCTATTCAAGATGTTATGGACTCTCTAGAGCAGATGAAGACAAATCAAGAAGTTCAGAATATGGCTTTAAATCAAATGTTAGAGCTTCAGGAAGCGTTTAATGATGCCCATGACGAATTAATGAGCCAACTAGTAGATGATTTGGCTCAAACAAGACAGTGAAATTTCAGCCAATGATAAATTTGATGATCTTGAAAAGGAGCTTATTTAAATTATATAGTTTTTAAAAATAAAATATTGGTAACTAAAATAAATGTAAATGGTTATAATTTTATGGTAATGTTTATAGGTGTTTTTGGGTTTCCTTATCGTGAAGGTTTTTAAAAATTTTGAAGAATGAATGTTTTTCTGTTGTTAGAATAGAAGGAGAGTTTTTTTTAATCTCATGATTAAGGTCTAAGAATCCATTTAAATAAGATGGGGGCAAGTATGAGGATCAAGCGGTAACGCGCAAGGGGATTGCTTTTTCCTTGAACAGTTTTTCCACTATTGAATATATCTTATTCATGAGTCATAAAAAAACAATTTATGACAGCTAACAAGATATGTTTTTGAGTGTTTTTAGATTCCTTATCGGTGATGGTCTAAGAAAAGAAAGAGCTTCTGGAACACGTTTTCTGATATTTCTTCAATAGAAATGCAAATTGTAATTTAAATAAGGGTAAAGTTTAAATACAAAGAGAGACAAAAAATGAGAAGTGTGAGAAGGATTTGTGACCACAAAAAAACCCCTTAAAAATAAATTCAAAAATAATAATAAAAAATCATAACTCAAAATATAAATAGAAAACGGAAAAACTTAAAAAATAAAAAATTTTCCGCTATCATTCATGTTCAATAAAACTAAAAAAAAACATTACAAAAAAATAAAAAAAAATTGACGAAAAGACACAATGCCGAGATAAAAAACACAATGACGAAAATGAACAAAAGAAACAATTATAACTAAAAAAGACACAATCGATCGGAAAATATAACACAATGAAGAACAAAATATAGCACAATGTTAAGTAATATAACACAATATAAAGAAAAAAGACACAATGTCAATAAAAAAGACACAATCAATGACGAAAATGAACATAAAACACAATGATAAACAAAAAGACACAACGACTTTTTCATTAACCATTGTGTTTTTTTTAAACGAGAAAGACGGTTAGAACATTTTTGTGTTTTTACTTTGTTCGTTTTTTTATTAAATTTTGAGTTATGATTTATTTATTTATATTTTTAAATTTTTTTTAAAAATTTTTTTGTATGGCTACAAATTATTATCATCCTTGTTTCATTTTGTAGAATACCTCGACCCCTTAAATAATTTAAATGAAGATTACTATATAGGATCTATATCTGCGTAACTAAAACTGATTGCAACAAGGAACATCGACTTATTATTCTTCCTTTTTTTTAACAAGTGCATCCATAAGACTTGGTAATCCCAAGCAAAAACAGTTAGTTAAAATAATAAAAAATTCAGATATCTCAAGAAAAGAAAGCTCGTGGAGCACGTTTTCAGATATTTTAATTCAATAAGAATGTAAATTACAATTTAAATAATTCAAATGAAGATTCTAAGAGGAAAAGCCTAAGGTTAATTGGGTCGCGTGGCAACGAGTGATTGCGCGAAATTTCCACTATTGTATGATCTTGAAAGCGAGAAAGGGTGTATGGTGGCTAATTGACTAGCTATGGTGGACGGGGTTATTTGCAGCACTTGGAATTGGTGGAGGGCCCGGGCTAAGCAGTAGAGATGAAAGAACTTAGGGGATGTTTGGTTCATTCAATCTGAATAAACCTCTTTCCCATTCGGTAACAACATAGCAACAACATGGGTCTGAATGATTCAGACACAATTTTAACTATTCAGATGGAAACAAACAGCCCCAGACAACTTTTGCTACTGTGTCGTGATGCTAGTTTGGAAGAGGGTAATGGCCAAATTGGGTGGGAGCTTGAGGCTTTAGGAGGTTTTTCCTCGTCTAAAGCAAAAATAATTGAGTTGTGTTCTACTGATCCGGGTTATAAGCTTGAGTGAAATAATTGGGTTCCTTGAAAAGTGGGTATTTTAGCATGGAGGGGGGAGTTGGATAGGGTAATAGTCTCTTGTTGGCCAAAAGAAATGTTATTGTAGACTCTACGGATTGCCCGACATGTGGCGAGATGGAGGTGACGGCCGAGGATATCTTTGTTTCTTGTGGGTTGGCTCAAGCGGTTTAGCAAGTAATTTCTCTTTGGTGCAAATCCCCTCATATCTTTACGGTTAGCATTCGGGATACCTTGAGCTACATAAGTTTTCAAAATTCGCTAGGAGAAAGGTGAAGTATTTTTATGCGGTTTGTCTTGTCTCGTTGTGGAGTCTTTGGAGGGCACACAACGATATGGTGTTTAATGGTTCGGCGGTGACAGTGGAAGTGTTGTGAGCAATATTAAAAGTCTTAGTTACCTTTGGCTTAAAAATAGATCACAGGGGGGGGAGCTTTAGTCATGGAAGGATAGGCGTAGATTTAAAGTGTGACTAGATGCGTTGTTATGGTGGTGTGGGACAATTTTGGAGTGTGGGCTAGCTCATTACCAATGTGCCTCTTTTTGTACTTGTTCTTTTAATTTAATAATGTTTTTGTTGTTCATTTAAAAAAAAAGTGAATCCACATTATGGGAATAGCTAGAAAACGTTGACTTATTATTCTTCTTAATCCTAACAAGGTTTTGTACCCGCGTGTTGCGGCGCGCAGGCGTGTTTTTGTGTTTACAGTCAGTTGATATACGAAATGCAGCTACCTTTAGTGGTACATGTTTGATCAGTCATAAACCAAAAATGTGCTGCCTAGTTGCACAAAACACATGTATGTTTAGTTTTATTGTTTAAAAAAAACTAAAGAGTAAGGTGAGAGTGGTGTTATAGATATTTATGCAAACAAAAAAAATCAAATATTTCACGGTTCACACTCCATCTTAGGAATTAAATTCTATTTATTTAGTTCGAACACATAATAGAAGTTTAATAAAAGGTTTGCTAAAATAAAATTCTTTATCAATAACATAAAAATGGATTTTAACTTGGTATAAATGTTGTAATACAGATTTCATTATTGTTGGATTTGCTTACAACTGTAAGTTGGCATTCTACCTAAAAAAGAAAAGTCCGGCTACAAAATATTTCATCTATATGTAGATGCTATAGTTTGGATCTTGTTACCCTACTCAAAAGTTTCCAGCTAACTCTGCCGCCGGAGATTCTGAATCCCACCCATCTTCCGCAATTCCTTTAAAAATCGACCAATATCAGCCATGTTGATGTGTGCACTGCCCTGGAAATGAGCGGTTTTTGACTTCGTGCTTGATTAATCTGTTTAAATAGTATATACCCTTGCATTTTAATGAAATATACTAACCTAATGCAAAGAAAACTAATAACCCAAACCAAATTGAGCTATGCCTTTGTTATTAATAACCTCCAGTGGACAACGAACAACCCGCTGCCTTTCATGGTAATATTTGTTATAAAGAAACTGCAAATTATGAATAATTTAGTACCTCATGTGATAAACATGAATGTTCTTATGAGATGATGCAGAACATGATATTAGAGAACCGGTTTGATGAGGATTACACTTGACTTTTTGTTGAAGGGCAAATCCGTCTTTTAGGCAGAAGAAGCTGTAAAGTCAATCCCCGACCCGTTAGTATGTGCAAGTGCATATCATTTTTATTTAGGGTAAAAATGTGTTATTTTGTAATCATAAACTCACATTGATGTCTTACTGCAATCCTCGACAGATATAGATATGTAACCGGCAGTGAAAAAATGCACGTTTAAACATAGTTCGAAGTGTAGCATAATTAGTTGTTATATTCCAAACTGCAAGACCCTCTTGCATCATACAAAATGTTTCAAATAGGTATATTATATGTGACATTGACACACTATATATTAAACCACACATTCATATGTACCAACTGATATTATATGCTCTCTAAAGTCAAGAAAACTGATATTACTAAACTGAGACTAACTAACTATCAAAACATATCTTTGATCAAACTAACACTGAAATAAAAGCAGTGTATATGATGACTATAAACTGAATACACATAGATGGTGTCACAACTTGAGTAAAGAATAAGCAATGCCATTTATATAGAAAAGCCTCCATATAACATATTAAAAAGATCTAAATTACCTCCATACATTACCAAGATCATCATCATTCAAGTTTGTTCACTACAACCAATTGTTCATGATGTCACTTCCATACTAACTTTGAAAAAAATGATTTTAACAGATAATCATATAAAAAGTTTATTAAAAAAAAATAAGAAGGTAAATAATCCTAAAATTAAACACTACCTTAGCCACGAGGTATTCGAGAACGGCATTGAGATAGACCGGAGGCCCGACACTAATACACTCGGCGTTTATGTCGGCTTTAGGAAAACTGGCGATACGATCCACTGCGTCTCGATGTAGCCTTCTTTGCCATTGTAGATCCTAGGGTTTTCCTTCTTCTGGTCATAACTCACCGTAATTGGTTAAAATATGCCAACACACAATCTAGTCAGGAACAAAATAAAGTCCAGAAATTAGAACCCTAATATTACAACAATTAAACATACTCTTCAAAATGGATACAAACCCCAATCAGAACTAAAGATAACAAAAATAGGTCAACTAAAATTAAGTATCAATAACTGAAAGTAAAATAAATTTGATTATTATAAGCCAAAAAAAATAGGTACCTGATTTGATGATGACAACCACAAATGAGAGAGATGAGAAGGTTTAGAAGATTTGTGAATAACGTTTGAGGTTTCTCAAATTGAAAATGTAAAGCAAACAGTGGAATAATAGGTGTGTGGTCCACAATGAACGTTTGATGAATAACATGTGGCTATAAATCAAAGTTTCATAAATAGTGAAAATACTGAGAGAACAAACTTTTGTTTTTAATATATATATAATTAATGCATGCATGCATGAGATGAGATCATGAGATCACTTTAACGAGCTCATGGGCTATATGAAACTGAACGAGCCGGCCCAATCTACAGAAACTGTGAAAGGCTCTACAAGCTCAACTCAAAACTAGTTCGCAAGGGTCCATTATGTCTCACCTTTGCATTATTTGTTTACTCAAGAGTAGATGTCAAATGGACTCAAAACTCAAAACGAGACCGCTAAACCCAAAACTAAAAATATTTGCTCAATAGGGTACGTGACCGGCATTGGCTTAATATTTAAAAGTGTTTTATAGGGTATGGAAAGACTATGTGAAGATGTATATAACCCTTCAATTAAGAAGATCACAAGTAAATGAACGATGGTTTGGGCTGAAAACGGTTTGGAATTTTCAGAAGAAAAAGATGTAGGAAAGTAAATGATATTTTGTGTTCAAGATATCAGATATCTAATTTTTTGAGAAAAAGCAAAAAAAACAACAGAAGAAAAGAAAGAGATCGTGAATCTTGTTTTTTGATATTTTATTCAATAAGAATGCATACTGCAATTTAAATAATTTAAAGGAAAATTCTCAAAATAGTCTAGTTTGGCCAACAATTTCCAAAAAATAGCATAGGTTTTTAAAAAAAATCCTCAAGATGGCCTAACAATTCCGTTGGATCCGACAGAATTTTAACACCGTCCGACGGAATTTGTGGACCTTTAAAATCGCACTTTGTAAGGATGAATGTTGTGTGAATATAGTATGTAAATATGTTGTGCATGATGTAAATATGTTGTGTAGGTTGTGTAAGGTTGAATGTTGTGTAAATATATAAATATGTTGTGTAGGATGTAAATATATATTGTGTAGGCTGTGCAGACAATTCGATCTTACTAAAAATGGTAAATTGACCGGAAACAACGACAAAACTGTACAGAAATGCAATAAAACTTGTAATTATGTGTATTAATAATTAAAGGTCATAATATTTTTGTACTTTTAACATATCATACATTATCACGATCTTACTAAAAATGGTAAATTGACCGGAAACAACGACAAAACTGTACAGAAATGCAATAAAACTTGTAATTATGTGTATTAATAATTAAAGGTCATAATATTTTTGTACTTTTAACATATCATACATTATCAACCTTCAAGAACAGGTTTGTGGTTTTTGCTTTTTGTAACAGAATTGAGGTAAACTCCTTAGATTTGCGAAATATTCATAGAGGGTAAACTATTAGTGATTCAGTTTAGCAAGTACTAGCTTCAGTAGCGAAAACTATAGACATGTCCTGATATTTAGTGAAAACATCCACATGCGTAAAGTGTCGAACGAGGATTGGGTATCAAATTGAATCAGATGTTATCAGTCATGAGCAGAATATCAAACAGGTTCAGGTTGCTGGTAATATAAGAGGCTGCATATATATCAGTTGATTTTTAAAGGGATATTTTAATTTTGGGTATTTTAATACATGTACGAGCCACAACAAAAGATATGACAAAGTTGGTTCAGGAAATTCAATGCTACTACAGTTTAGTTTCGTGTTCATTTACTGACTATTTGAATACGGGTCATAAACTTCACCGTGGCACATAAGTAAGCACATAACTCATAAGCTTATAAACCTTACCTCGAACTAGCCTAGTAACCAGCTACTAGAGAGAGAGAGAGAGAGAGAGAGGACTAGAGAGAGAGAGAGAGAGAGAGAGAGAGGAGATGTATTTATGGATTCAGACGTGGTCGAAGATGCCACTGGTTGATTGGGGTAGATGGAGAAGTTTTACTTTCAATTTTATGTTGAAGAGTTGATGTTGTAGCTTTTTTGTTGTAAATGTCAGCTATATCTCTGTTCTTGAAGCAGAGGGACTCAAGAACAGTATCTTGTATCAAATTTATTTTATTTTTAATAATTTGTAATCTTGTAGATTCTGCTAGAATTTTATATTGATATATTTTGTTTTATATTTGTATATATAAATAAATTTCTAGTTTTTTTTAACTGAGCATTCAAAAAAGAAAACAACGTTAGAAATTTGCGACTGCTTTGCTACAAAAAGGAATAAATAGCAGCAGGATTTGCGACAGCAGCAACGTTCTCAAGATTTGCGCTGCGGCAGCGGTTGCAAGATTTGTGACGGTAGTAGCAGTTGTCGAAAACTTCGGTCGCAAATGTAACTACAGTCAGAAACTGTCGCAATAGATCAATTGTAACATGTGTTTTTCCAATTGCGTTTTTAGTTGCAAAACGGTCGCAACAGAAAATTTGTGGCTGCTTTGTGAACCAATATAAGGTCGCAAATGCCTAGTTTTCATAGTAGTAAAAGTCTAAAATTTGCAACGTAGATAAAAAAGTGTCACTAAAAGTTCTAAAGCTGTAGTGACAGCACAAAGAAAGTGTCACTGTCAAAACTTTTAAGTGGCAGATGAATAACTTGCAACTAAAAGTCTAAAATTTTTAATGGTAGATGATAAAAGTGTCACTAAAAGCCTAAAAGATTGTAGTACAAACAAACACTTAAAAGGATTTTGTGGTAGCTCTTTCAGTGACACTTTTGTGTATGCCGCTCATTCTAACAGGGTTCTTTTGTGGCATTTCTTTGAGAATAAAATGGGTACACCATTTTATAGACTTTTTGAGAATAAAATGGGTACACCATTTACAACCTTTTAGACTTTTTGAGAATAAAATGGGTACACCATTTTATAGCGATTGATTACAGAGTATAATTTTTTTTGAGTTACAAATAATCGTTGTTATTGGGTACCATTTACGATCTTTTAATCTTTTTACAACGGGTCGTGTATCTTTTACAAGGCATACATTACAACGGCTTATTAACTGCTTTATTTAATTAAATACCCGCTGCAGAAGGTCATATTTGTACTAGTGATTTAATTCATGAGTTAAGTTAGCTAAATAGTTGGTGTAACAACAAACATAAACATTATAGAGTAGAATTGAATCATGGAAGATGTTCTTCACCATTATTTTGAGTTACGTAGTGTGTCTAATCATTTTGAGTCTTTCTGTGGTACAACGTCGATCTAAATCTTGAGACTGCGTATATTATATATATACTTCCAACAAAGTTCCTCAAAATAATATGTTACGGTGGTAGTTCAATTTTACCGTAGGAGAAAAAGATAGGGTGTTCTTTGCTTAATAAGCAACTTTCTGGATGAGCAAAATATATACCAACAAATATAGGAAATATGGATTGATGTATATTTGTATTTTGTTATCTATTGTTCATCATGGGAAGCACAAAACAATATTTTTTATAGAAAGGATAATTATGTAGAGCATTGTATAAGTGAATATTTAAGAAATTCAAACCAAATATTTATCTTACAAAATGACACAAAGCAAAGTTTTATTATGATGGTTTATTCGATCAACCTTATTTAGTAGTGGTGGCGCTGTACATCATATACCTCCATGGTTATCTAATTATTAGAGTACACCCCAATGAAGTTGGTGAAACGAGAACCCACATAAAGCCTTCCATTATGCTCCTGAACCAAACTGATTGGTGTATTGGAGAATTCATTATCAAATGGCACTATTTGCAACACATCTCCATTCGAATTAAATCTCATTCCTTGAGGTGTGATGAGTGGCGTTGGTGGATACAATCCAACTGAAAGTGCCACCCAAAACTCTCCAACTATATCTGCTCGCTTTATCTTATTCGGGTTCCCAACATTATTAATCAAAACTTCCACTTGATTTGCTTTGGGTCCGGCTAGCCAGTATTTTGAAATTCGGTCACCAATAAGCTCAGGTACCAGAACAAATGTACCATCAGCACTGACTGCGGGACCACCCCCGCCTGAGAGACCACTGAGCACAACAGATAGTTCTTTAGTGAACGGGTTGTACCGCAATAATCTACCGGTTGAATCGGCAACGAATCCGGGTTGGGTGGTATCTCTGCATCAAAATAGATACTACTCAAATACCGATTTTTTTGTTTGGACATGTGCAGTGCAGCTAAGACAAGATTAGTAGAAAACATGATCCTTAATTGCTTTTAAGTTAATATGGGTGTACCTGATATCATAAGTCAAACTAGCATCAGTGAAATAAACATCGCCTGTTATCAAGTCAACGTCAACACCGGTAGCAAACTTGAAACCACCAGCAAGCTGAGTTGCAAGGCCACCGTTCGGTCCAACAACTAGAAGCCCAAAATACGCATCAGCTATGTAAAGAAGGTTGGTTATGGGATTAAAGCTAAGAGCCATCGGCCTTCCACATATTGGCCAATTATCCGGATTAGTTGTGCCGTCACAAAGTTGCTTGTTCCTGAAAAACAATATTATAAAAGAACAAACAAATACTTAATAAGATTGCATGCATGTGTATCCTATAAATCAAACAAGAATATATATATCTTTGGCATTTTATATGTATATTTGCTTTAAATAATTTAATGAAAGGTTGGAATCCCTTAGCTTGAAGGCTTGTCAGGTAGATGAATATATTAGACATGTTTGTTTATGCGTACAAGAATGAGTATACATATAACATGACCTTGTGGGGGTAGTATATGCAAAAGTGGGGGTAGATGTATGTTTGTTTACGTTTATGTTTGTTTATGTTTGTTTACGATTATTTGATTCGTGGATACATAATCATTTCTGCAAGAGTGGGTTTTGGTAATTCAATCAATTTTATCAAGTTAAAAATCTTAATGTTTCCGTCGGAAAGTTCAGTGTATAAGAGTTCATTTTGGCCGTATAAGTTTGAAAGCTACGTATAAGTGGTTGCTAAATTGATTCTCCGTGTAAGTGTTGAAAGTCAATGTTACACGGCGCATGTTATACGTTGTCTTGAAGCTGCATACATCCATTTCATTTTGTCAATCAAAATGGGGAAATTGGAAAACATTTTGGACTGATAACGTTGTCTTGAAACCGCATAACATTTAGTCCAATAAAGACGGCTAATTGATTAGACTTTCACGATTTCTTTTTGCTGCATATAGTTTGGCGGCTGAATTTGCAATTGGGATATACGTTTTTGAATCTCCGCATAACTTTTGGTCAATAAAGGACGGCTGATGTTAGTATTATGGAAACATATGTCTTGATTGTGTGGGTACACGCTGCTACGAGGTTACACGGGGTTTATAAATTTGGACGTATAAGTTGGTTTGTTCATACACGTATAAGTTTACACTCCACATATCTTTGTCCGTATAAAATTGTTGAGATTTAATCGTTGATTTGCAATTCATCCGTATATGTTTCAAATTGGACGTATATGTGTGATTGAACAAGTTCCGTATAAGTGGGTTATCTGCTACACTTTTGGCATATAAAACGGTTTGTCCGTTTGAAGGACTTTACTTTCACATGCGTGCTGGTTTTCTTGATTTACGAGCAAAATGTATCGTTCAAGTTCGTTTAATGAAGAATAGGCTTTGAGAAGAAACAAAAGGCAAGCGTTGAAGAGAGAATTCGATATGTTTGATATATTGTCTGAAGAATCGTTTGATTCGTTAATCAACCGATACTGCGATCTTGTGAAAGAAATGAAGCATGTCGGGAGTGATAAAAGCGAGTTAGACTACATTGACAGGTTGGCATATACACTCGTTGAGACGCCACCTGAAGTTTGGGGTATAGTTGTTATAGCTATTCAATCAAACCCCAACACATGCAAATTTTCTCAGTTCATCGAAAAGATAAAAAAATCATTTACGGTGTTTAAAATCTTAAGAACCGTCATTATCAGAAATTGAAAACACTCCAAAATTCGATGATGATGGTGATTCAAAATATGATAAAGATTTGATTTTAGAATCATTGTTGGAATTCAAAATTGAAAACAAAGTCGAAGAAGCTAAATCTTGTGAGAAATGAGAGGAGTACAACAAGTTAAAATCTCACTCCGGCTCGTTAATGAATGAGCTTAATCGAGTTAAGAAAGCTTATGATCAACTTCAAAAACGTGAAAATGTGCTTTTGATGAAGGTTGATCAAAATGAGAAAACAATAAACAGTTTCATTACCGAGAATGATTCGCTTAAAAAGGAATTACAAACTGTTAAGCGTGAGCAAGTTAATAAGGTTGCATTCGTTCATGGTACGACATCTGAATGCAAAAAAGAAATCCAATACCGAAATCAATCCAATAAGGATTTCTTTGCTCGAAAAGACAAACGTAAACAAGCCGAGGCACCTTCTTGTTACAAGAATCTTTCTAAGTTTGCTTACATTCCAAAATCAGATGTGGGCAACCAAGATGTTCAGAAAACAGAAAAACAAAAATTTCAAAATTCAAAATCCAAAAATACGAGTTCAAATGTCCAATAAAATATTCCAAAGGGTCCTCCAAAACAAATGTTCAGAACAAAATACGACACCGTTAAAGATGTTTCGAGGAAGCCAAATGTTGAGAAGGTTGATTTGAAAGATTGTGATGGAAAAAGGTTTGAAAAAGTGAAATTTTATGTGAAAAGATCAACGTCAAAGTTATATCATTGGGTTGTTAAGAAAAATGACTCATCCGATCAAGTTGATATTGAAAAAGACAGATCTGTTAAATCTGAAAGTTCCAGGAAATTCAACATTAATACATGTCGAATCTGAAAGCTTAAGGAGGAGTGTGTTAGACTATCAAGACGATACGGGGAGATGATTTGAATATCGAATTGGTTAGTCTAAGCAATATCCGAGGGGGAGTCTGTTAGAGCATAAACGTCTACTCCTTAGACAACAAGACCAGGCGGTATCCAAGGGGGAGTCTGTTAGTGTAACATCCCGAAATTTCTAAAACTATTAGTTATATTATTTATTGTCAGTGAGGAAGATTACTCGGGTTAGCGGGAAAAAATTAAATAAGCAGGAGCTAGTATGAGTCGGGCTAGTGTTGGGTAATGGATATGGGTTATGGACTTAGGTTATAAAGGAAAGATGGAAGGACCATGGGCCTAAGCCCATGATCCATAATTATATAAACCTTAAATCACCATTTAATCCTTCATTTTCTCATATTCCATACACCACCAAAACACACACTTGGCTCTCTCTCATCCTACTTTCTCTCTCTAAGCCGAAACCAAGAAGAAGAAGAAGGAGAACCGATTTCCGACCCGAGGTAATGATAGTATTATGTCGTTTTTACTCAAATCTGTTAGATTAGTCACGAAACGACGAGCCGACACCATTAAACCGTCAAAGTCAATAGATCCGGGTGGGTTTGGGTATAAACCGAACCTAAGATGAGCTTAGGGATCACCCTAGCTTAGATCTGGATCGAACGGGACGAAAAACGGTGAAAATGGTGGTGAAATAAGCGAGATCTCGCTTTTCCGGCGAGATCCCGTTATTCCGGTGATGGCGGAGCCGGAGTTGTGGGTACGAGGATGTCAGAGAATGTTTTGATACTCTGACCTAACCCTAATTCGCTATGTGGAATTAACGAATTAAAGGTAATTCGTTAACGGAGGTTTGACGAACTAGCTCTGATTCATTAAGGAAATTGATAACGAATTAAACCCAATTCTAAGTAGTTCGTTAAGGGAGAACTGACGAATTAACCCCCCGTTCGTTTTGGGTTGAGTTCGTTAAGGGCCTAGTTCGTTAGAAAGGTTCAATTCGTTATAGGATTCAGTTCGTTATGAAGGTCGATTCGTTATGAGGTAACGAACTAGCAATTCGTCATGAGACTGGAGTAACGAATGAATCCCATTTCGTTAAGGATCAAGTAATGAACTAGAAGGTTAGCGAAATGACGGACTAGTCCCTGGACTTAGAAAGATTGAGATAATTGAAAATTAGCCCTTGGACTTTGATAATTGATGAAAGATACCTATAAAGGTTAGCAAGTAACGATTAACTAACCGGTAATGATTCAATGAAGTAAAACCGGCTTAGACGTGTAAGATTAATTAAGTAGCAATGATAATGGCTAGAGTAGTGTTTAACATCTCAATTATTAAACAGTTAGACGCGCACAGCTCAAGAAGGAATAACCATTAACAGAAGAAGTAATCGCTTTCAGGTGAGTTTCTAGCCCCATTTTCCTTGTTATGTTTTCGGGGCTGTGTGCATACTCGACGTGAAGTGTGAATACACTTACCTTAAGTGGTAAGTGTATGCTATAGAAGTCATACAATGTAGTTATTATATAATGTTTGTCGGTGCGTGAACGATCTTCGGATATTGCACGTATCGCCAAGGATAGTGATTTTCAAGAGGTTGTTAGTGTGTATGAATGCTATGATGTGACTTGTTTATTATGTAAATGATGTGTGATATGAAGTGTGTTGTAGACAAGTAGAGGTAGAGTGTGTTAGAAGTGACAAGAGTCTAGTAAGAGTGTTAGTGGCATGACGGTAGTACGTGGTAGGGTAAGCCTATACGTGACTTCGTTATTAAAGTGGCAAAGTGGCATAACGTTATACGTTATTAAAGTGGAAAAATGGCATAACGTTATTCGTTATTAAAGTGGCTAAGCTGTAGGGGTAAATAAGAGGATAAGTGGTAAGGTGAGCAGGTTAGATAGTGGGCTATGTGTCTTCGGATACGTATATAATTGAATGTAGTGGTTGTATGATAAGTTGCTTGATTAACTAGAACTCACTCAGCGTAGCTGACCTTTAGTATGCACGCAGGTGAGAAGACTGAGGAGTTAGCATGAGGATGACACATGGCATGGATTGAACGGCTGTCATTTGAAGATGGAAGAAATGATGTTTTAAATATAATGTTTGTGTTATGGTATCAAAGAAAAGATTTAATGTTTTGTAACGAATGGTTGATGTTTTATATTCCGCAAAAAGTTTTAATTAACTCAGATTTGTAAGAACTGTGTTTATGAGTAAATCCAACGCTAAAGTAGGGCTACCGGTAACGGGGCCTTACAGTTAGATCATTTTTGTCTATCGCTAGGTCTTGGTTTGGTTAAACGGTTAAATGATCTATTATTGTCTGATATGTTGTAAGAAACGTATAAGTTGGTAAACGTATATACGCCACACCCACTTATACGGTCCATAGTGTTTTAGTTTAAATAAGAGCCTTTAATGTCATATTTGTTATCCATTCATTCATAATCCTATAGAGTCATATCTTGTAATCTTGAGAGCTTTCATGTCCATATCAATAATAGAGAGAATCTTTGTGTGAATTGCATGTGTTTATCCCTTTGATTAGTGTTTCCGCCATTAATCATAGTAGAGTAAACATATCATAACGTCGATCCGTAAAACGACTTTTCAATTACATAATTACACGATCGAGATATATATAATAAACATGATTAGGGTTAATCACAATTAGAAACCTAAACTGGGCCTACTAATAAAACCGGCACAAAGGCCTTCATAACCCAATAGTGTTAGCTCAACGATCCCTCACACCTTAACGAAAATTATAATATCAAATATAACTTTGCACCATTTTATTCTCCTTCCACTCTTGTCTATTCTTCAAATTCTGAAGTCATACGATCGAGTTTACTGTTTTAGGTTTATAACTTTATGGTATAGTAGAGTCCTAGGATTTCGTAAGTTTTCATAGAAGTCATTACAGAGAAGACAGATGAAAATGAGAATGGTATAATAGCTGTATGATAAATTGAAAATGATATTACATAAGTTTTTAGGGATGTATAAAATTATCAAAATATGAATCATGTAGCCAATTAAGTTCAAGTTACACATTAATTTGTGTAACAAGTTAAAAGTTGTGGTTAACGCATTTACGGGCGAGCAAGATCTGCGTTTGGCCTGAGAAACCCGAGACACCAACCTGGCCAACCCAAGACTGTCTGACAAAACACTGATTTGGTCTCAGGTTGAAGAATTTGTTAATTACATACAAATTTGATCAATTGAATTCCATAAAATGAGCATGTTGGTTCATATAAGAAAGATATGTGGATAGTGGGATACTAAAGTTGACACAGAAAACTATATAACAAAGATTGGTGGATTTACCATATATGGATATGTGAGGGGAAGAGTATTCCACAACATTTCTATTGAAATTACTCTATGCATGCATGCATGCATGCAAGTTTGTTTGGTCGGACATTTTACACCCTTTTAGCTTTTATAAATAGAAATTGTTAACAAAGTTAATTTGAATCAAATACAAATGACTTTTATCGTGAGAACTGTACAAATAACTAGTAATTATGATAACACTAGAGTAATTATTATTACTCTAAAACTTTTGAACTATAGTGTAATTATTATTACACTATATTATTTGTTATAACATATAATTATTCTAGTTCAAAACTGTAATTACTTTAGTTTTTGTATTTTTAATATGTTAATTTTATTTGTACCGGATCCCACTCATGTTAATAATATATATAAAAAATTTAGTTCTTTAGTTAACTACGGCGACAAATCCAATCCAGAATACACTATATATAGTCTTATATATAGTCAGTATGTGTAACAAAAATTAGAAACATAAACATTATGATAGTTCATTTAACCTTACTTAGTGGTGTGGTACAACACATGGTTGTCTAGTTAGAGTAGACACCAATGAAATTGGTGAGACGAGAACCTACATAAAGTTTCTCATTTTGCTCCTGAACCAAGCTGATTGATTTATTAAAGAATTGTGTGGCAAATTGCAACACAACTCCATCCGATTTAAATATCACTCCTTGAGGTGTGATGAGTGGCGTTGGTGGTATGAATCCAACCGAAAGTGCCACTCAAAACTCTCCGAATAACCCTGCTCGCTTTATTTTATTCCGGTTTCCAACATTATTTAGCAAAAGTTCCAATTTATTTGCTTTGGTCCCAGCTAGCCAATATTTTGAAATTCGGTTACCGGTAAACTCAGGTACTAGAACAAATGTACTAACTACTGGACCACCCCCGCCCGAGAGACCAGTATGCAAAACGAGTTTTTGAATTAATTGATTAATGACAAGAAAAGTAACGGTGTCATCTTGCGATAAATTCAAACGGAGTGGAAATAAAATAGAAAGTTACAAGATAAATATACAATTAGTTGGTTGGGCCTTGACTACAACAACAAAAGAAAATAAGTTGGAGACTCGGAGATGTGCCTTGGCCTGGGGCCAAGATAATCGAGATACCCGGGTTGCCCAAGAAGGAATCGAACAACAAAGGTTCGAAAAGAAAGGGTTATTGGATTTAAATACTTTCAACTTATATTTGTTGGCCGAGAACACTCCCAGCTAACAAAACGTTTACTACTACTTCCAACTTTTACCTTATTTTCTTCTGTTACTCTCAAGCCATTTCAAAAAATGTCACATCTTCAAAAAAACTAAGTTTCACGTTAGCTTAGGAGTGCTAAAAAAATAAGGTAAAAGTTGGGAGTGGTAGTTAGCATTCTATTAGTTGGATGTGTTTCCGGTAAAGGAGTGAAATTTGGGAGGATTTAAATCCAATAACCCGGAAAACAAATTAGGGACGACAATTTGAGGGGAATCTATCTTATTAGACGGCAGAAAGCATGAAACCATCATATTACAATTTGGATTTCGATTTTTGTTTCTTGTTTAGTAGGCTTTTAGTTTTATGTTTCGTTTCGTATGTGTTTCAGTTGATCTAGCCATCATGTGCGGCTAAATCAATTTGTTTCAACACTAGGGTTTATTTTCTTTGGTTTTGGATCGAAACTTATGTGATTTATTTGTTTGAATGATTTGTTTTGTGTGATCTTGATCTTAAACCAGATTCTTTTATAGCGTATATTAGATTATTAATAAACTTAATCGCCTTATTAGTTTTTATGATAAAGTTCATCACAATTTAATACCCTAATATATTTTAAGTTTTAGTAAAAAGAACGAATAATATTTCGAGTTTGTCTAGGAACCCAAAATTGTTATAGAACCGCATGATCTAGTTAAACATTTCGAACAACGTGGGTGTTTAATAATAATTAATAGTTCTATCATCGCAACCCGCATATTCTGATCCAAACGACGTAAGTATATAGTAGCGGGTTTTCTAAAATCACATAATGACGTGTGCTAAGACATTAGATAGAGTGGATGCCCGAACGACGTGACGTCTAGTGTTCATACAAACGGTAGTTAAAAAATCATTGCATGATCATAAGTTATAATTGAATTAAGAAATTATCTTAATATTGGAATTAGTTTTTAAATATAGAATTCACCTTATCGTTTAAGTAAGTTTTTATAATAAATAGTTGAGTTAATTTACGTTTATTTCAAAATACACTCTTTTCAGAGCAATCGTATATGCACTTTGCACATTTTGGTATAATTTAGTTAATACTTAATATGTATCCCTGAGAACATGAACCTTATTTCTGTTTATACTATTATAGTAAATGTGAATTGGTTTTTGTTATTTATTGGATACGCATGTAGCAATGTATAAGTGAATATAAAGATTCCAACCAAAGATTTTATCTTATAAAAACTCAAAGCTTTATTATGATAGTTTTATTCAACCTTATTTAGTGGTGCGGTACAGCACATGGTTATCTAGTTAGAGTAGACACCAATGAAATTGGTTAAACGAGAATCCACATAAAGTTTCCCATTTTGCTCCTGAACCAAAGTGATTGATTTATTGAAAAATTGTGTAGCAAATGACACTGTTTGCAACACAACTCCATCCGAATTGAATCTCACTCCTTGAGGTGTGATGAGTGGCGTCGGTGGGATGAATCCATTCGAAAGTGCCACCCAAAAACTCTCCGAATCTCCCTGCTCGCTTTATTTTATTCGGGTTTCCAACATTATTTAGCAATAGTTCCGTTTGATTCGCTTTGGGCCCAACTAGCCAATATTTTGAAATTCGGTTAGCGGTAAGCTCAGGCACTAGAACAAATGCACCATCGGAACTAACTGTTGGACCACCCCCGCCCGAGAGACCACTAAGCAAAACGTCTGCACGTTTGTCAATTGGATTGTAACGCAAGAATCTACCTGTTGAATCGAACTTAAATCCAGGTTGTGTGACATTTCTACATCAAAAAAGATACTCATGTGTTAAAACAAGAGTAGTAAACATTAATCCATGGTTTGAGTTAATATAGTTAACCTAATATCATAAGTCAAACTAGCATCACTGAAATAAACATTGCCGGTTATCAAGTCAACGTCAACACCAGTTAAAAACTTGTAACCACCAGAAAGCTGAAGTGCAAGCTCGCCGGCCAGGCCCAACAACTAGAAGCCCATAAAAATGCATCAGCTATGTAAAGAAAGCCGGTTTTCGGATTAAAGCTAAGAGCCAGTGGCCTTCCACATTTTGGTCCCATTTCCGGATCAGTTGTACCATCACAAAGTTGCTTATTTCCTAATCAAAATATTAAAAAGAAAAAAAAATAAGATACTACATATACTAGTTTATGTTTGTATTAATCACGTACAAGTTTCATTTTACAAAGTATCACGAACAAGAAAATATGTTAATGCTATATTCACGCTAACGAACACGAACAACCTTAAGCCCTACAACGAACAAAATAACTGGTTATACATTAAACAGACCTTCCGGGTGCAGTATATGCGAAATCCACGAAACCTAAAATAGGGTCTTGCCATTTCAATATCCTGCCATCGTATACGGACGTTATAGGGACCTTCAGTAAACACGAGAAATCTATTAAATGCAGCCGATTCAGGTCCCGAAACCCCTCGAGGCAATTCAAGCTTACTAAACTTGGCAAACTGACCGGAACAACAACAAAAGTGGAAAGTATTGCAACAAAAGCAGAAAGCAAGGATACATTTGCCATGTTTGGATGTGTGTTTCAATAGTATCGCGCATAGCCTTATTTATAGAAAAGAATAGTTGCTTTGGATACGTGATGATGTCGCAACTCGTAACTTGTAAGGGCCGTCATTTGGGATTCTCTATCGTCATTGTGGATTCGCGCTAAACAAGTCGTGTCTAATTTTAGGAAATTTTGGGTACGTGTCTTTAACATTACGTGAATGAAACTGATTAAATTTTGCCTAGGTACTCTACTATTCTCTATTTATATACAACGTATGGTGTTGTGTATGCTTATCTTAGAGGATACACATATATATATATATAACAATGGTGAGTGACCTCATACAGCTTGATCTGTGCTGGAAATGAAACTTATTTGATACTAAAAAAATGTTTTACTTTTTTTTATTCATGTGAATATCTAAAAAGCTTGTCTTCTTTATCATATATAGTGTACATAGTAAAACAAATGTCTTTGTGGTATTTACAAGATATCAATGAATTTTATCAATTATGCATACGTATAAAGGTCATAATATTTTTTAAAGTATACCATATGTCCATATCATACGTGTTGAAGCTAGGACTCGGCTTCTTATTCAGCTTGAAGAGGTTGCCACACCAAGCCAGGACGAGAATACATGTGTATAGGATCGTAAACTATTATTCTCGTGATCGAGCTATGACGTGAAAGTAAAGCCTGGTTAGTGCCCTGCCTTGACTAACAAATTTCTTTTATCCCAACAATTAACATTCAAACGTGTAAACTTTATGACTTTTTTTAAAAAAATTGAGTGCTTTTGTATTATTTTTTAATATAGATTAACTTTTGGATTATTTTTTGTTATGGAAGCATTTACTTTTGGGCTATTTTTGGAGTTGAAGTGGAATTTATAGGAAATCATAAGGTAAACTATTCAACCGGTTGAACCTACTGGTATAACCCGGTTCAACCGATTATACCATTTTTAGCCCAATTCAGTACAATTAAAATACCGGTTTTTAATACATTGCTAAAACCAACATCACGTATGGGCTTGGTTTAAAAACTGTGGTTTGCAATAGAGTTGTACAAAACCAGTTTTTTGTCAAACCAAATCGGTTTGGTCAAATCTTGATCAAAACCAGTTTGACTCAAAGTGGTTCGGTTTAGAAACCGGTTTAGGAGCGTGAAAGATAGAACTGGTCCTAATCGTTTCGGTTCGGTTTAAAATCGGTCTTAACTACTAAACAAGAACCGATCAAAACCATGTTGTTACCCCAACCCTTGCCAAAAAAAAACATTTTCGGACTCTCAAATGTCGTACCACTGATCACTACTAACAACTATTGAAATATATAACTCCACAGTTCCAAACGAACAAGAAGTAACAATCATAGTTCCCGCCAGCTAGCAAACAAACGATTATAACAGCAGTTGAGCTTTCATTGAAGCAAGCGTTACCAAGGGTTCTAGGACCGTACACATGACCAGTTAACGCAAACCCTAACCGAAAGATCATCCAAACGAGCAATAGTTCACACAACTTGCCAATAACCTCTTTTTTTCACTTATGTTGTCACCATACCTGCTGGTTCCATGTTCTCCATGTTTAATCCATATCAATATCACATCCAAGTTCCCTTTGATAAACCAACCAACCCAAATCAATAATCGTTGAACACTCCGATCACAACCATCATGTCTTTAGTTATAACAATAACAAACAAGAACATATTAGAAACAGTGAACCTACACAACAAATGGCACGAGCAGTGAACATACACAACAATGGCACGAGCCTAAATTTGACGGCTATTCTATTGAACAATGTCAAACAAACCGATTTGCTTCTGCAATAGCCGATAAATTAAGTAACTATAAATAAAATCTAAATAGTTGCCTCCGATTGATCTCATGCAGACAAATCTAAACCCGAACGCTGAATTTTCACATAAACTAGTTCCCCAAATTATGGTTTATAATAAACAGTCGAAACCCAAACTAGAAATTTCACAAATCTAAACTTGCAAACCAATCATGCTCCTTGTTCCACAGAACCGTCCAATTTACCCAACCATATATTCGATTATCCGCGACTCCAAAGAAATTTCTCAGCCATGGTCGAACTCGACACCCGATGAAATAACTAATCGCAATCGAGCAAACATTAACTCGATCGGAATTCCATAGTTTAAAACCAAACCCTAATTGACCAACTTGCTAGAACCGGTGGCTAAACAAGATGTAAGCCTCGACCGATTGAAACAAATAACAAAAAAAAGCTCCAAGCTTTAACAAATAAACAAATTAATGGTACCTAATCACCATCAGACTATCAAAGACCAAAAATAAATATGTTGACTACTTGACTTTACATTTTGCAATTTCCTTTGACCAACACCATTAAGACAAATTACACTGGTATCTATCCGACAAATAAAATAAAACTGCAAACCTTGACTTGTAATGGTTCTGAAAGCTAGCTTTTGCTTTCGAACCACGATCCAGCGATTTCCAAGAGTTGCCGGCCAACAATTTTACCGCCGACAAACCCAAACCTAAACCGCAATCTGGCCTTTCATCAGGATCTTCTGTGAATCATCTTAGTGCAAACCGACTGGTGTTCAACGAGGCATGATACCATTTTTTAGGAACAAAGCGACACACGCATGCACAAACGATAAACACGCAGTAATCGTGTAAATATAAACACCACACTAATTTTAACGTTGTTTGGTCCCCGCGAGGGGACCTACATCCAAGGGCTGCAACTAGGTATTTCTTATTAGCTAAGAACCAAGATTACAATTACATGATTGGATATATATATATATATATAATATATATATAAATAATGAACATTATTAGGGTTAAAAACAATTAGAAACCCAAACCGAGCTTCCTAATAAAACCGGCACAAAGGCCTTCATAACTCAATAGTGTTTAGTGTTAGCTCAATGATCCCTCACACCTTAATGAAAATTATAATATCAAATACAACTTTGCACCATTTTATTCTCCTCTTTCACTTTTGTCTATTCTTCAAATTCTGAATTCATACGATCGAGTTTATTGTTGTAGGTTTATGACTTTATGATATGGTGTCTAGAGTTTAGGAGTTCGTAAGTTTTCATAGAAATCATTAAAGAGAAGTCAAATGAAAAGGAGAATGATATAATAGCTGTATGATAAATTGAAAATGATATTACATAAGTTTTTAGTGATATATATAGGGTTGGTATCATTTAAGAACTATAATAAACTTAAGAACTCTTAGGAACTCTAAACAACTAAACATTTTTTTAATTTTTTTTTATATATTAACATTGTTTAAGAGTAGTCTTATCATATTTTATACAAAAAATTTTGATTACAAATATTAATCACAAGTTTACATATAGGGATGGCAAAAATCCCCGAATCCGACGGGGAAACCCGAAAACCGGCTTATTTCGGGTCGGGTCGGGTTTTGTTTTTTCGGTTTCGGGTCGGGTTTCGGAGATTGTTTCGGGGAATGTTTCGGGTTCGGGTTCGGGTTCGGGTTCAGGTACCCCCGCCCCGACCCGCCCCGATATAATATATAAATATAAATATAAATAATATATATATATATATTAAAAACCTAAACCTACTGTATATGCAGGCGCAAAAGGAAAAGAGGCAAAGAGCTACCAATCGCCGTTTTACAAATTACAATCTGCTTAATTAGGTTAGCTGGTTAGGTCTCCGTCTCTCTTAGTCTTTAACTGTTATCGGAATATCGGCTGTCGGCTCAGCTGATAACCATTACCAATCGCCGTTTGCTTAACAAGGAAAGCCTAACAAGGAAAGTGACTGTCGACTGATTAGGCCGTCTGCACCACCGGACCACCCTCGCCGTCTGCACCACCGGACCACCCTCCTCCTCCTCGTTCTCATCCTACCACCTGTAAGATCCCTAATTCTCTTATTATTATTATTATTATTATTATTTCACCTGTAAGATCGTATATTCGTATTGAACTTATTGATTTCGGGTTTTCGGGTTTTCGGGTTTTCGGGTTCGGGGACGGGGCGGGTCGGGGGGGTACAAAAAACCAAACGGGGAATCCCCGAATTAAACCCGACGGGTAATGGGGCGGGTACGGGGATGGTTTTTGGTTTCGGGTTCGGGTTCGGGTTAACCAAAATCCGCCCCAAACCCGCCCCGTTGCCATTCCTATTTACATATGTGTAAAATTTATGTATCAACAAATTTACATAGGTGTAAAACAAAACATGAATATGTATAAAAACTAACTTTCAAAATTGTAATCGTAAAGATAGATATAAAAAAATGATAAAACTACACTCAAGTAACACAAACATACAAAAACGATTAAAAAAAATGTTAGTTTTCACGGGTTTCTTCAAGTTCTTAAATAATTTATGAGTTCTGTAATGATATTCATCCTATATATATATATAGGGGTGGGATCTAGAGAGAACTCATTTTAAAGAGAGAACTAGAGAACTCCTTTTAACCCCATGAATTTTCTTAGATCAAAGGCTAAAAAAATAAGAAAGGGGAAAATGAAAAGTGTTGGGTTTTTTAATGAGAAAGGGTAATATTGGAATTGGAAAAACTTACATCTTTGTTTCTTCCCTCTTCTCGTTCCCTGATGTCTCCCATCAATGATCTAGGGTTTCACTCTTCATCAATCGATCGTCCAGACTCCAGTACATCCAAATCAACTGCAAAAATCAAGCACGAATCTGACAACACTAATAGGTAAGCAAGTGTAATTGTTAAGTTCACATATTAACAAGTGTCGATTAGCCATATTATACACCATCAAGAACAAACAGAGGCTAATTTGACACTAATTAGAGATGAAAACTATTTATTAAATAACATGATTGTTAACATATTGTCAAAACACAATGGGATGGTTGGTTATGAACTGTCCAAGTTAAGTCTTCTAATTTTTTAAGTTTGCACACCAAGTGTTCGATGAATTGCTTGTGAGAAAGCGGAATTGGGTACTAGAACTAATGTATGGTCTCAATATGCATCGTTGGACAATGGGAATACACGAACCCAATCACATCCATTTTTACGCATTATCAACATCGATTGGTCATATTTACATGATTTGTTAAGTATTACATATATGCAGTGTATAATTAATGCATCAATTATCTATCAAAGTACATATATAGTCGATTATATTACATATGTGTAGCACTTATCTATAATATGCATATGTACTCTATTATAATACATGTATACAATGTGTGTCTATTAAATTCATATGTAGTATGTTGTATTACATAGGTGCATCACTTGTATGTTACGTGGATATGCAGTCTAGTGTATTACATATATACAGTAGTTATCTATTACGTATATGCAACACCATTAAAACATGTGTATATACGTAGATTATGTATTACGCCATTCAATAACAGGTCATTTTACATATGTATTACATATATACAGTAGTCATCTATTAAGTCTATTGTAGTGAGATACACCATTCATGTATTAAATCATATAGTGAGATACACCATTAAAACATGTGTATAATATGTGCAGTATAACAGGTCATTTTACATGATTAGTGATATATTACATAGATTTAATACATGAATGGTGTATCTCACTATATATATTTTAGTTATACTGCGCATATGTATTGTTGAACATAGTTATGGAAATATATTTGAGCATGTTTCTTTATACAACATAGACGTATTGCATCTGAAGTTGAGATGATATGTTAGATATTTTTGTAGCTAAAATACATATATGCAATACATATTATACACATGGTTTAATGAACTTATAGTGGAAAATATGAACAAATACAAAGGGTAAAAAAAGATAGCAAAACAGGGGAAGCTGGGTAAAAAAACGGATAGCAAAATAAGGGAAAATTGGGTAAAAAAACATATAGCAAAACAGGTTAAAATTGGGTAAAAAACAGATAGCAAAACAGGGGAAAATTAGGGATTGTTATTGCATAGAATATGAGGGTTGATGGTGTTATTTAGATAAGTTGATACATTATATTCATATAGTATTGTGATTGCATATGTTTGAATCCATTATATTGTATATATATCACTGAAATGAAGGCAACGAAGAAGGTCAAAATGGCCATAAATAGTGAAAATGCACGACGCTCTTAGACGAGGAATACAGGCTCGATGATGTAAACAGTGACGGTATGTTATATATAAATTATGCTTGATATTTAATGCATATGCAACCTGTTGTATCGCATACGTGTATTGCTTAACTCTTGTATGTATACGAAATGTGTGGTATTATATATATGCAGTGATTAGCTATTGCGTGCATATGAGGTTTGTTGTAATACATAAATGCAGTATTTTTTGTTTGTTGTGTCACATGTATGAATTGCTTAGCTATTACATCATATGAACCATGTTGTATTGCCTATTTGCAGTATTAATAAAATATGTTGTATTGCATATATGTAGCACTATAGTATTGCATATATGTATTAGTACTTTGTTAGATATAAATACTAATTTTGCTTTAATTTACAACCAAGATATGAAGATTGGAAATTAAAGAAAGTACCAAAAAAAGGAGTTAATAAGACTAAAGGATGGCTAAATAAAATATGGTCTAGAATACAATGTATCTATCTCCTTGTCAACTTATGCCGGTGCTTGTTGATATTCAAATCATAACCTCAATTTAAGATTATTTGTTTGTATTGCATATGCGCAATGTATATTTTACTTGTATTTTAAAATTGTATCTTTGTATATGTTTTGTTGATGCATGTTTTATACTCAAAATGTAACATTAATACAAGATTATTCATTTGCATTGTGTATGTGAAATATGTATATACTTAAATTTAAGCGAAGAATTTTATGTTTTTAAGCGGTTTAGAGATTGCTGAAATTTATGTCGCATGAAATTTACAATTGGTATTGTGGGTTGTTTTGACCACGAGAAATAGAGTACATATGTGCATGCAAGCATGTAATGCATATATCCAATAGAAACATTACATATATGTAATAAAAGCATATAATGTTGAAATAATGGTGTATATTATGAAGTGCGCGTACATGATGTTTAAAATGCAAGTAAAACAACCAATACACATATGTAGTACAAACATAGAATACATACATGCAATATGCAAATATAATGACCAAATCATTCATAACCCAATGAACCATTCTAGTATAAATACTTAAACAAGAAAAAAAAGTAGTCATCATCGACAAATCAACCACGTTAATTTCTTGTTGAATTCATCAGGTTACTATGCTTTCTCCAATGCATGATTTATTTGTACGCTCATCTCGAAAAGAATTATCCTCCACTTAGTATCTCAAAACCTTCACATATGCGTAGATTTTAATTTGTCCAAAACTTTTAGAACCTCAATGCAAGATCGACATTTATGTATACACACTGAGGTTGTTTGACATTTTCTGAAAATGTATGCAATCCAACATAAATGTAACAGCCAAATAAATTTGTAGTAGAATCCAAAATCTGATTCAACCAACCACTTTAAAAATTAAATATAAACTCTGCACAACTTAAGGAGTGGAAACAAACCATAAGAGTTGCAGTGTAACCAATGGAAAATCACATTTTAGTTTAATACAAGGTACCCAATATAAGATCACATCTTATCTGCACTAACAAAAAAAAACCAAACAGTTCATTGTTAGTTTGTTACCATAATGTTCACGGCATGGGCATAACATCATGAATAGTGCAATTTAAATATTAATTGTTAACCCAATGCTCAAGTCTGCACCATGACTAATATGTTGACATGTAAAAGTCAAGCCAAAAGAGCCTAATATGATTTGATCATACCCCGAGACTGAAACACATCCTCGAATGGAATCTTTAAAATGCCCTTCATTTTGTGAATAATAAAGAGAATATATGCAAACACATATAATGTCAGACTAACTATTTTGTCAAATCAACAGATGTTATTATACTTTATTACGTATGACAAACTAATAGCAAACTAATTTCACTATTCCAACAAATGAATATTAAAACCTTCAAACATTCCAAAACAAATGGCAAACTTATAATCCTTAAGTTAACTACTTCTAATGTTGGTATCACAGAAGACAACGTCAACTGCAACGCTCGGTCAATATAATGATAGCAAGCAATGCTATCAACACATAAAGGATACAAATATCTAAAGACTAGGATTATTCATAACTCATTTTTGTATATTACATAATATGTAATAATAACAGTATTACATACATGCAGTAATTGGTATTACAAAACATATGCAATACTCAATGCTCGGTATTGAACATATGTTATACTAACAGTATAACATATACAACAACGTGATACTGCATATCGTAATATTTATTTTATTATTACATAAATGTAATACTAACAGTATTACATATATGCAATACTCTGTATTACATATTATTACTCATTTGTAATACTCATGTATCTTTTAAAATTGTTCATGACTAATCAATTAAACCATCAAATCAATACATGAAGCAAACAAATTATGGTTTTTCCTTTAGTAATAACTATTTTTGATCTAGAATCGCCTAATTTTGGCTTTTTTTTTACCTAGAATCACCTAATTCATGCTATTTATGCAATATAATCGCCAAATTTTGCAATTACAGAGTAATTATTGATTGTAGAATGTGTAGATAGAGCAATATAATCAGTAACACACATGATTAAGGAAGAAAAGTTAGAATTCAAAAGTACCTTCAGATGTCATGTTCAATTGTTGAAATCAATGATGAAGAGACACGATTGGTGATATATTTGATGATTTAGGGTTCTTAATCATCAAGTTTTAATGATTCAAGATCTGCATGTGTTTGAAGAGAGTCCATCGAATACTGGTTGAAATCAATGATGAAGAGACACGATTGGTGATATATTTGATGATTTAGGGTTCTTAATCATCAAGTTGTAATGATTCAAGATCTGCATGTGTTTGGAGAGAGTCCATCGAACACGTACAGGAAAGTTGTAGAGGGGAAGGTCGTACAAAGGAAAGAAGCCATCAGAAGTGTAAATATGTATTTGGGATAATTTTACAAAAATAACCCTATACTTAAGAGTTCTCTAGTTCTCTCAACGAGTTCTCTCTTGATCCTTTCCCGGGAGAGGATCATGAGAGAACTCCATTTTATGGAGAGAACTAGAGAACTAATAATGAAATATTTTTAATTTAATTAAAAAAAAAATTTAAAATTTTTTTTTCTTTCATCCTTCTTATATGTTGTTATTATTCACCACAAAAAAATATAAAAATAAAAAAAATTAACGAGTAATGCATATATGCAATACACCGACTTTTTTTATAATACATATGTGCAATAGTGTGCAATTTGATATTTTAAATAGTGTTGAATATCATATATATATAGTTGTTTGTATTGTATATTTGCAGTAGTGTTATATTATATACAAAAATTAAAAAACAAATCGATATAGTGTATATGTGCATTAGTGTTGTATTACATATATGCGATAATGTGTTTTGCATACAATTATTAGTGTCGTATTTGCATATATTCATAGTGTGTATTGGATAATGCAATTGTGTTGTATTATATGCAATAAAACACTATTGTATATATGCAATAGGCATTAGTGCACATATGCACTACAGCTACACCGACAAGTTTTTTTTTAGGAACAATATCATCTTATTAGAATGAGGAAAGAACAAGAAATCACAAAATATTTTTTTAAAAATAGTTAAAAATAATTATTTACTAGTTCTCTAGTAAAAGGAGTTCTATCTAGATCCCATCACATATATATATATATATATATATATATATTAATTTGCAACTATCTTTGTCAAAATTGTGCTTTTGAGTGTTATACATAGTGCTTAACAATTGTTACTTTTGCTTTAATAGATGTACTCTTTTCCTTAATAATTGTACTTCATTGTCACGTTTCTTTGAAAGGGTAACGTGGCTTCTATACAAGAAGCTACCAAAGAGAGAGATACATAGATTTGACTTTTGCAAAACCCATTCTTAACAATTTCAATTTCTTAATTCCAACATTGTGATTCTCTGTCATCAAAGCTCACATTTGTGTTCTTCGGTAATCTCTGCTGTTGGTGAGTTAAATCTGGTTTTGGGTTTGGGTGACGCCTACGTCTTTGGTACGATTGCGACGTTCGTGGCTCCGATTTCACTGTTGTCGGGTTCGATTTTGGAACCCTAGGCGACGGTGGCGGAGGTACGACTGTGTCACACCCCGACTAGGTAGTTGCGGAAGCGTAATATGGGAACGTAACTATTAATACTGGTATCAACCACATTGTTTATAAAGAAATTCAACAAACTAATTTACACCATATTACATTGGTAGGTACTAAGTTTACAAACTAGATGAAAATCACATAACCGGTTCGCGTGATTGCTTATTCTTTAACATATATGCTAGTGTCTATGTACAACGATTCACTTCCGTTCTAGCACCGAGCACATAAGCAAATTATTCCAACTTGGGCTCACCGAAAAGCATGTTAAAACGGGTCAACTACGTCTAGTTGGTGAGTTTCAAGTTTCACGAGTACGAACAAAACCAGTATACGAGTTCGTAAAGTTCATAGTAAGTAAGTATGTACGTATGTATGTGTATGATGTTTTTATACTAAGCCACAAGTGAAACCGAAACGAGCTAAAACACATGGCCACCCCCTGCCCATGCACTCCCGTTGGCATTTAACAGCCACTTTGCCCCAAGTATGTACTATGTCTAACACCACATAGCAGAATGTAACAAGTTTAATGACAATGTGCAACTGGGTTAACATGTTCCGGCATACCTCTCCGGCCATGTCAGTTGGGTTTGTCAAACCAATAGTACTATCCACACGTCACCGGCATGAAGTTAATCACTTGTATTTGTGGGACTTTTGAGTGTTAGTACTTAGATAATTCACATCATCACACGTTTTCAAGTATATAAGTATATGTAAACATGCTTTCCACCCCAAAAGTTCGTAAAACAGTTTAGAAAGTGGGGTCATGAAACTTACCTTAATGTTGTTCAAGCTGGTGGTACGTATCAGTAACTAGAATGTCTCGATTATAGCTTGAATCCTATAACCGGTATAGTACGGTTAATACCAGTACAATGCTTAAACTAAATCAGGCTGTATAACTAGTCTGGGTATAACTGTTAGGCCCAGAACATGATCGTAGTCTTAGATTGTGACGTTGTACACCATGAAATGTTCAAAACCAGATTTGGCTTGGTTTCACCGTTTTCTGAGCCTAGCCAAGTTGATCATTTACGTGTTTCGGAAAGAAGGTAAGATCACATAAACTTAAGTAAACATACTGATCGATAAAAGGATTTGATTTATGAAAGAATTTCGAAGTTTCGGTATCTGGATTGATCGCAGGGTTCGTTTCAGTTTTCTTACGGATTTGATTATACAAAACGCGTACAATCAATCCGAATTGTCAGGAATTCTCGTAAAAAGTTCGTTTTTATCAAATTCATCTAAAACCATGATATTTGACCACTTTTGACATTTTGACATACCAGTCAGTTCGTTAAACACAAAACTGCATGTATCGTTAAAACAAATATAATTTAAATCTTTAAATATTCATATATATTTATGCATTTCTATATAAATTATGAGAATTTTTGTAAAAATAAATAAAATCTTTAGAAGTTTATAAAAATATCTTGAGAATTTTTATTTATAAAAATTCATTTTATGTGTTATAATTAACCGATAAATACCCCGTTTATACCAAACGATTCCCGAAAAATCCAATAATTTTTCTAAGTGGTAACAATACCATGAAACAGCCTCTTTAAATTTCCCAGAACTTAACTCTTTGACCAAAATACCCTTTTGTGCATTTTTCGGCTATTAAAATTCGATATAAACGCAATTGCACCAACCATACCTAGCCATCTCCAAATCATCTCAAATATTTCCAGTGATCTTACCACCACATGTTTGGGTTCCAAACAAAGTTTCATAATTTTTCATGAGGTCTAACTATTTTTCCCAAATAAACGCCAATAAACGTTAATAAATTCACCAAATATTCTCCGTTTAACGAAAAATTACCAAATTTGAACAGCGACTCACTTATGTGATCCCTAATGACTCTGCAATGTTTCATAACCTAATAACAAGTACGTCACAATCGAAGCACAAACAGCCCCTAAACGAGTTAACTAGTAATACCTTGTCGGTTTTCGGTAGGTTTTCGGTAGTTTAAACGACTCTCCGGGTCTTGGGTTGCAAACTCAGTGTATCTACATACCATATAACATCAAAACAAGCATAAATCATCCATATAACAGCCTTGTTAATTAGGGTTTCGGTTTTGGTTTCGAACCGAACTTTCGAACCGTAAAAACATTGTATTCATGTTCTAATCCGCGTTTTTGGTCAAAAATTTATATGTTTCAGCTTTGTAAACATGTTTAACATCAAAACATGATTTTACTTGATTTTTATGGTTTTTGAATGGTTAAACATTCTTAAAACTAACCAACAACTAATTTTCCATGTTTAAACCTTACTAATTAAGCTTGAAATAAATGAGAAATTATGAAATACCTCTAAATTTTGGCTGAAAGTTGAAGATGGTCTGCAGAAATGAGGTTTCTCGATTTGGGTTTGTAAAAATATCTCATTTATATTAGTATTTACAAGGTACTAGAAAAAGGGTGGGGTAACCATCCCTTACGTACGCAATTTAGGAGGCCCATTGGGCCTCACTTTTGGCCCAATGGTGCCTCGGTATTCGTGTCACACGTAAACGTCGGTCCAAAATTTAATTCGGGTTCAGTTTTTCGCGAGAAAATTAAATCGGGTGCGAGGAATAGCATGCAAACGTCGTTTTTCGACTCATTTTTGCAAAATAATAAAAACATACTAACTCGTTGTAAAAATCCAAAATATTTTCACGGATTTCTTAGAACATGTCATATAAGTGTTTTATAAATCTTTTCGGCTTAAAGGATGCTACAATGCTCGTTTTGATGTTAACGATTGCGTTTAAGCTTATAGCGTATCAATAAACAAAGCCTTTTTCGTTTAAATGGTTTTAAACGTACTGGAGCCTAAATATCAATATGTTAATCACTATAATATATATATATATACCTCGTATATGACCCCTCAGTATATATACAGGCCATAATCAGTATCAGTCGGTTACTCGTTTAAGCACAACGAATTAACCGATTTATCGTTTACTCGCTACGTAGTGAATATAATATACCTCGTTTTGTCACGAATGTCACAGACTGCGGATCCGATTTTGACTGGTGCCGGGTTCCAAAAAAATTTTGGAACCCTAGGCGACGGTCGTCGGGTTGTGTCTCTCCGGTTGCCAACGCCGATGAAGATAACAAATGACTAGGTGTTTGTCTTTCGGTGAAAACTTACCTCGAAATTTCTGTTGTCAGATTCCGAAAACGGTGGTCGATGTGATATTACTTCTTCATGATCCATTAGAAAAACCGATCAATAACTATTTTAGAAGTATTCACTTATGGAGTTATATAGTTTGTTAAAAGAGATGGTTAACAAAAAAAAGTACCAGAACACATAAACTGATGGTTGTTCAAATTGTGCTGCCTCTAAGTTATCAACATGTTGGTGTTGCTTTCATTATTGTCTAAATTTTTGAATGCTCTATATATAATCTAATTCAATCCTGTTGACTGGATGTTGGTTTGCTATGATCGCATTCGTATAATGGCAGGGCAAGATCTTGACGATATGGTGATGAACTATGCAACCATGAATTTGCAGCCATTTTGAGCTCCCATTTGTAGATTCGAGCCTCTCCAATTGGCATTCGGTTGCTCATCATACAACAACAACAACAACAAAAATATACTAAAAGACCCTAAAAAGGTAGGCAATTGTGGCGTTGTGGCTATCTTGGTTGATGTATATTTTTGGTTGATGGCAGGTTGTGGCATTGTGCCCATCTTGGTTGATGAATATTTTGCTATTGGTATGTGTTGGGAGTTTGGTTGTCTTTGTTTGGCACAAGGTTAATACTTCGAAACTCAATGATTAACTTGGTTGCTTCGGCTTTGATATGTGTGAAGGTATGTGGATACTATCAGTGATCAAGTACTGAAATTCTGCTTGAATATTTTATTCATATGCAGAATGCGTACTATGATTACCGGGTTTGTATGTAGTTTTCGGTGCTCATTGGTTGTACGCAATAATGCGGACCCGAGCCTATTAATTCCACCCATTGAGATCGGTTTATGGCTTTGATGATGGTTCGTTTTTTGATTGACCTGAGCCTCCTTGGGTTAATGATTTTATATGCTTATTTTTTACATCCTACGTGTTTACTTTTTAATTGCGTCATCAGATTCGTTTATGACTGTGATGATGATTCGCACTTTGGCGTGGCAACTTATGTTGTAGCCGGTGTGAACCTGAGCCTATTGTGGTTACACCTTATGAGATTCATTTTATGGCTATGATGGTACTTCGGCTTTTGGTGGGGCAACAAACATTGCAGCCATGATACCCTCTTGAACCTCATGTTGGCAATTTTATTTTAACATTATTAGGGCCATGCCACGATGCATAGGGGTTAGAATAGCCTCAACGTAGCAGATCAGTTCAAGGTTCACATTTCACATGATCTTCACATACGGTATATGTTATTTTCATTTAAATTTTTCTTTGAAGTTTTTTTCAAAGTTCTACCAATGCATTTATAGTAGTTATTTGACTTGCTGAAAGCCGCTACTGTCATCAAATTTGGACGAATGTTGTAATGAGACGATAAGCTGTTGCAAGTATTTCTATGATTCGTTTTTTGCTTCAATTATGAATATTTTTGTTTTGATGACTTTTAATGCTTCGTTGTGATGGGATTTGTATGTAGATGAACAAAGTGGACAATGCAAGAGTGCAAAGTGGTTAATTTTTGTGTTATGTAAAAGATTTATTCCCTCTCTTACTCCACCCTCGAATGTATTGTAGACACAAACCCGCGCAGCGCGCGGGTTATGAAACCTAGTTAAGTTTAAGTTACACATTAATTTGTGTAACAAGTTAAAAGTTGTGGTTAACGCATCTACGGGCGAGCAAGATCTGGGTTAGGCCTGAGAAACCCAAGACACCAACCTGGGCCAACCCAAGACTGTCTGACAAAACACTGATTTGGTCTCAGGTTGCAGAATTTGTTAAATTACATACAAATTTGATCAATTGAATTCCATAAATGAGCATGTTGGTTCATATAAGCAAGATATGTGGATACTAAAGTTGACACAGAAAACTATATAACAAATATTGGTGGATTTGCACAACATTTCTATCTATTGAAATTACTCTACCGCCATTTTTTACCTTTTTAGATTTTATAAAAGGAAATTGTCAATAAAGTTTGGATCTAATACAAATAACTTTTATCGTGAAAACTGTATAAATAACTAAAGTAATTATGTTAACACTAGAGTAATTATTATTACTCTAAAACTTTTGAACTAGTGTAATTATTATCACTATATTATTTTATATAACATAATTATTTTAGTTCAAAACTGTAATTACTCTAGTTATTTATATGTTTAGTATGTTAATTGTATCTGTACCAGATTTCACCCCGTGTTAATAATATATATTAAATTTAGTTCTTGAGTTAACTACGACAACGAATCCAATCCAAAATACGTTATATATAGTGTAACAAAAATTAGAAACATAAACATTATGATAGTTCATTTAACCTTATTTAGTGGTGCGGTACAACACATGGTTATCTAGTTAGAGTAGTCACCAATAAAATTGGTGAGACGAGAACCCACATAAAGTTTCACATCCTGCTCCTGAACCAAAGTGATTGATTTATTGAAGAATTGCGTAGCAAATGACACTGTTTGCAACACAAATCCATCCGAATTAAATCTCACTCCTTGAGGTGTGATGAGTGGCGTTGGTGGTATGAATCCAACCGAAATTGCCACCCAAAACCCTCCGAATAACTCTGCTCGTTTTATTTTATTCGGGCTTCCAACATTATTTAGCAAAAGTTCCAATTTATTTGCTTTGGGCCCAGCTAGCCAATATTTTGAAATTCGGCTACCGGTAGCCTCAGGTACTATAACAAATGTACCATCGCGACTAACTGCTGGACCACCCCCGCCCGAGAGACCGGTAAGCAAAACGTCTACACGTTTGGCAATTGGATTGTAACGCAATAATCTACCAGTTGAATCGGGCTTAAATACAGGTCATCTAATATCTTTACATCAAAAAATATACTCAAGTGTTAAAACAAGACTAGTAAACATTTAATCCATGGTTTTAGTCAATATAGTTACCCGATATCATATGTCAAACTAGCATCACTGAAAAACCATTGCCGGTTATCAAGTCAACGTCAACACCAATTAAAAACTTGTAACCACCAGAAAGCTGAAGTGCAGGTCCGCCTGTAGGCCCGACAACTAGAAGCCCATAATATGCATCAACTATGTAAAGGAGGCCGGTTTTCGGATTAAAGCTAAGAGCCAATGGCCTTCCGCATGTCCGTCCCATATCCGGATCAGTTGTACCATCACAAAGTGTCTTATTCCTAATCAAAATATTAAAAATAAAAAAAATTATGGATATCGGATTTTAATAGTCCCAACTAAATGCAATTGGCCGATAATAATCTCAACTGAGTTTTTTGTTACTAGTGGTCCCCAATTTAAAAATGTTTGCCCTCAGTGGTCCCTCGTTAAAAAGAACTTAACGGCGTTATATTTTTTCCCGAATTTCAAACTAATGTTTTAAGGCTTTTGATCGGAAGGAGGATACGGGTCGATTGATGTAAACTTAGTTCGAAACGGTGCTCCAAAACGACGAAACAATGTTTCAATTCGGGTGTTTGAAGTTTCAATTAACAAAAAATTAAGTTGTTTGAATCACCATTTCGAGTTAATTTTTGCATCAATCGACTCGTATCCTCCTTCCTTAAAAACATTAAAACATTAGTTGAAATTCGGAAATATATATATATATATATGTATATATATATAATGCCGTTAAGTCCTTTTTAACGGGAGACCACCAAGGACAAAATTTTTACAATTTTGGAACCACTAGTGACAATAAACTCAGTTGGGATTATTATCAGATAATCGCATTTAGTTAGGTTTATTAAATTTCAATATCCCAAAAAATAATAAGGTGTATATCTAAAAATCCCCCCAAAAGAAATTTGGCATTTAACTTGTATTTTAAATTTCAATAATTTAATGAAAAATCAAGTTTTGATCATTTAAGCTAGTTTCATTTGTAAACACTTTGTAAAATGAAATGCTTATTTGTTCGTATTAATTTTATTTTGTTAGTTTATGTTTGTATTAAATACGTACAAGTTCATTTTACAAAGTATCACGAACAAGAAAATATATTAATGCTATATTGACTCTCATTTATATGTTCTTAAACGAACATGAACAACCTCAAGCCCTGCACGAACAAAATAATTGGTTATGCATAAAACAGACCTTCCGGGTGCAGTATATGCAAAATCCACGAAACCTAAAATAGGGCCTTGCCATTTCGTTATCCTACCATCGAATACGGTCGTATAGGGACCTTCAATAAACAAGAGAAATCCACGAAATGCAGCCGATTCAGGGCTCAAAACCCCTCGAGGCAATTCAAGCTTACTAAACTTGGAAAACTGACCGGAAACAACAACAAAAGTGGAAAGTAATGCAACAAAAACAGAAAGCAAGGATACCGTTGCCATGTTTGGATGTGTGTTTCAATTGTATCGCGCATAGCCTTATTTATAGAAAAGAATAGTTGCTTCATCGAGGTCTTTGGATACGTGATGATGTCGCAACTCGTAACTTCTAAGGGCCGCCGTTTGGGATTCTCTATCATCATTGTGGATTCGCGCTAAACAAATCGTGTCTAATTTTAGGAAATTTGGTTACGTGTCTTCAAGACTTCAACATTACGAGAATGAAACTGATTAAATTTTGCCTAGGTACTCTACTATTCTCTATGACTCTATTTATCTATAATGTATGGAGTGGTGTTTGCTTATCTTAGAGGATACACATATAACAATGGTGAGTGACCTCATACAGCTTGATCTGTGTTGGAAATGGAACTTAAATGGATACTAAAAAATTGTTTTGCTTTTTTTATACATGCCAATATTAAAAAAGCCAGAACGAGAATACATGTGTATAGGATCGCAAACTATTAGTCTCGTGATCGAGCTATGACGTGAAAGTAAAACCTGGTTTGTTTCATGCAGCCATGCCTTAACTAACAATTACTAAATTTTATAATTATACAAATTGTAAAAATTTGTAAAGTTTTTATTATAGTATTAATCTTGTGTTACATGTTTAAGCGGGAAGCGGGTTGGAACTAGGAAAAATAATTAATAATATGTTAGATGTGGTTGAATATGGTGATAAAAGATAAAACCATTAAAAAGTTGGATAAAGTTAAAATACAAAGTATAACAAAATTAAAAAATGCGAGAACCCTAGTCATTGATAGGTAACACCACTATCTTTACCACCATACCATAAAGGGTGGGGGCGTTCATTCGTTTATATGATTGCTTATTAATTCCAACAATTAATTTCTAACTAATGGGTATACACAATGCTATATGTAGTGATTAAGCAGGTACTCGATAGGCTCAAGTATCATAACAAAATTACTAATACTCCTCCTATTGACATCCCCAATCAAATGTAGCAGGCATATTGTAAAACCAAAATTCGCACAGTAGAGATAACGGTTTAGGGTAACAGTGTTGGGAAAAACGACAACCTAGCCACGAACGGTAAATAAAAAGTGCGGAATTAATCTTCGTTTGGCTAAACTTTTTCCCGACCCGAATGAACCAATGAGAATGCAGACAAATAGGGCAATTTAAAAGTAACAAGGACACAAAAATTTAGCGTGGAAAACCTCTAAACATGAGATTAATGTTTAGAGGTTATTGTTCAAATCACATATATATTGGGGAAGGTTATTGTACAAATGAAATTAACATGCTAAACAAGAGAATCAAGTAGAGTAATTATCATAGAGTAATTACATAATTACTCTATGATGTAATTACATATTATTCTACTTGTATACATAATTACTCTACTTAATTATTATGTTTGGTACGTTAATTTAATGTGTATTTGATCCAAACCCTATAAAGATATATTATACAGTAAAAAAATTACACATTACGCAATTTGGAAATAAAAAGTTGTTAGAAAATCCATAAATCATAAATTATTTATTTGTTATTTTCTATATCAAAACTTAGTTGTAAATGGCTACTTTAATAAACCAACCCGTGGACCAAAACTGTAACATCGTGAAAATTTCGAGTTCAAAATGCCAATTTTCCAAAGTTAAGGGACTGAAAATGCCAAATTCCATACCTTAGAGTTTAAAATGAAAATTTGGTTTTCCTGACCCATCGCGCTATGCGATGGATCAGAAGAGAGACCCATCGCGTACCGCAATCGTATACTCGATCCACCTCGATAAGCGTGCCATATTTCCTCGTAAAACGTGTCTCGAACCTTCATTTGTGTACCAACGTTTCCTTGAAGTTCGTGCCACCCTCCACACACATACGATCAAGAAGGTATTATTGTAATGGCAAGGAGTCTTGATAGACGTGTCGACGAGTGTTGAAGTTGGCATATCAAAGTTGATCAAAGAAGTAAAGCAGTGTCGGAGTGCTGTTCAATTTCGTAGGGTTTCCAATACGCCACTAAGGTTAGGCGTAATAACGAATTCAATATAATTCAATATCATATTAAAGGCTTAAGCCCTAAGTCGAGGTTATACTCGATACCTCGATAAGAGAAATACAAACATAACAAAGAAAAGAATAAAGAAATGTTGTGATAGATAAAATATATATTTGTGTGCAAGTATATATATATTCTTTGTTATGAAATTATTATTTAAGTAATAAGAGTATTCTTAAATAATAAAAGAAAAGATTACGTTTCTTAGAGAAGAAGAAACATCGGGTTTCTATATAAACTAAAGGTTTATAATTTACTTTTAAACTAAAGGTTTTCAAGTAATAAGAGTATTCTTAAAGATTACGTTTCTTAGAGAAGAAAATACGTCGGGTTTCTATATAAACTAAAGGTTTATAATTTACTTTTAAACTAAAGGTTTTCAAGTAAAAGAAATATATGAACTAAAGGTTCATCGAGGTTGAGATATAAAATAAGACTAAAGGTCTTAAGCCGGATCGTGTATCCGACTAACAAATATTTATACTCGTACTATAGGTGCGAGATAAAGAAGGGAAAGACCCTTGGACGGTGAGTGAAGCCGATCCTAAAGAAACAAGGTGAATACGCCCCCAAACTTTTATAAACTTGTTTTCAAATGAGTCAAACATGTTATGTGAAATTGTTTACAAGGAACTACATGTTCCTAAAACCGTTATAAATAAGGGTATAAACCTAGCCCTCAGGCTGTGGAATATGTATGTCTGGATCCTTACATAGGTGGTACTATGCGATGAATGGGCACATCGCACCACCCTTGGTCGTAGGACGCTCTCTTGCAGGGAGTACGACCTTATGTGTATATTTACGGGTACTTAACTAAGTCGAACACTGCGGTGTTTGCCGAGGTGACCTAGAGTAGAGGCTCACATTTATAATGTGTTATTTAACTTTGTTATTCCTAAGCCACGTTGGCCCGAGGCAGGCGTAGTCTCGAGGGGTAATAAAGTAAAAGAAAATATTTTTTGCGTCAGCGTGTTCACCAGCATTCGTTGCTGACGTATTTTCTTACATTTTGCAGGTGAACGAGATTAGCGCTTGGAAGTGTCGAAGTGCTATATTAAATCCGATGGCTCGGATCTTTTGTATGAAACTTTTAATATATAAACGGTGGTGGTTTTGTAATGTAAAAACAAGTAATCTTTTTTACTTAAGTTTGGGAATCTTTTAAAATTCCAACTTTTGTTTATATAAATATTACAACTTAAATCCACAAGTTTTATAAGACTTCCGCTAATATAATGTAACTCTGATTTACTTACACTAGTGGTACCAACTGTTGGATCACATTCCTAGGCCTAAAATGGGGGTGTGACAAAAACTCATTCTAATTTTAAATTTTTGACACAAACAATGTTTGATACTTTAACCGGTTAAAGAAACCCACCCGTTTCGTATTGGTTACTTATAGAAATCTAATATTAATAACTAATGCAATATATTTTATATTAAACAAATTAACATATTTATGATGGTATTAATTCTTTTAAATTAGGATGAAATTATTAAAAATTGAACATGAAATATTAAAAAGGGAAATGTAATTAATATGAGAGAAAAGAGTAAAATTTTGTAAGAATCAACATAATAATGGTATGTGACATTTAGAAAGCTTTATTTATTAAATAGTATAGATTTGTTATTAGTTATCATCACATTTATTGTATAGAAATCAAATCACTTGATTTATGTCTTGTATGTTATTATATAATGTAATCTATCATGTGAATAGAAGTAATCCTTTCCAATTCAAAATAATCTTATAATTTTATATGACAATGTGTAAGTGAATATTTAAGAAATTCCAACCAAAGATTTTCTTATAAAAACTCGTAGCTTTATTATGATAGTTTTATTTAACCTTATTTAGTGGTGCGGTACAACACATGGTTATCTAGTTAGAGTAGACACCAATGAAATTGGTTGAACGAGAACCCACATAAAGTTTCCCATTCTGCTCCTGAACCAAGCTGATTGTCTTATTGAAGAATTGCGTAGCAAATGACACTGTTTGCAACACAACTCCATCTGAATTGAATCTCAATCCTTGAGGTGTGATGAGTGGCGTCGGTGGGCTAAATCCAATCGAAAGTGCCACCCAAAATTCTCCGACTCGCTCTGCTCGCTTTATTTTATTGTTTCCAACATTATTTAGCAAAACTTCTCTTTGATTTACTTTGGGCCCAGTTAGCCAATATTTTGAAATTCGGTTGCCGGTAAGCTCAGGCACTAGAACAAATGTACCGTCACGACTAACTGCTGGACCACCCCCGCCCGAGAGACCAGTAAGCAAAACGTCTGCACATTTGTCAGTTGGATTGTAACGCAATAATCTACCGGTTGAAACGGGCTTAAATCCAGGTTGTGTGATATTTCTACATCAAAAAAGATACTCATCTGTTAAAACAAGACTAGTAAGCATTAATCCATGATTTGAGTTAATATAGTTACCTGATATCATATGTCAAACTATCATCACTGAAATAAACATTGCCGATTATCAAGTCAACGTCAACACCAGTTAAAAACTTGTAACCACTATAAAGCTGAAGTGCAGGCCCGCCGCTAGGCCCGACAACTAGAAGTCCATAATATGCATCAACTATGTAAAGGAGGCCGGTTTTCGGATTAAAGCTAAGAGCCAATGGCCTTCCGCATGTCCGTCCCATATCCGGATCAGTTGTACCATCACGAAGTTGTTTATTCCTAATCAAAATATTAAAAAGAAAAAAATAATAATAAGATACACTAAAATTCCCCAAAAGAAATTTGGCATTTAATTCGTATTTTAAATTTCAATAATTTAGTGAAAAATTTGTAAACACTTTTGCTAGTTTATGTTTGTATTAATCACGTACAAGTTCATTTTACAAAATATCACGAACAAGAAAATATGTTAATGCTATATTCACGCTAACGAACACGAACAACCTTAAGCCCTACACGAACAAAATACGGAGTAACTGGTTATGCATAAAACAGACCTTCCGGGTGCAGTATATGCGAAATCCACGAAACCTAAAATAGGCCTTGCCATTTCAATATCCTGCCATCGTATACGGACGTATAGGGACCTTCGGTAACCAAGAGAAATCCATGAAATGCAGCCGATTCAGGGCCAGAAACCCCTGGAGGCAATTCAAGCTTACTAAACTTGGAAAACTGACCAGAAACAACAACAAAAGTGGAAAGTATTGCTACAAAAGCAGAAAGCAAGGATACCTTTTATAAACGAAAATTGAATATATTGTAGTTTTTGTTATATCATTCAAGGCTCCATATACATGCTTATAAACTAGAAAACAAGGACAAGAAAAGGAAACCGATAATCTAGCCATGACTTAAGGCATGAAAACGGGGTCTAGAATAATATCTATAAAGAGGAAAATACTTTCTATAATAATATTCCCTCTCAAGTTGGAGCGTGAAGATCCCGAACGCCTAACTTGCCGAGTAGAGCCTCCAACTGTTTCGATCCGAGAGCCTTGGTGAGCAAGTCTGCTACTTGATGTTTGGTGTTGATGTAAACCGGTTCCACTTCCTTTGACTCGACTCGTTCGCGAACGAAATAGCAATCCATTTCGACATGTTTAGTACGCTCGTGGAAGACCGGGTTATTCGCAATGTGTTTAACTGCAATATTATCGCAAAAAACAGTAGTTGGAGCTGATTGGACAGTGTCGAGATCCTTGAGCAGCCACCGCATCCAAAGTATTTCACTAACGGTTGTAGCCATGGCTCTATATTCGGCTTCAGCCGAGGATCGAGATACAACCGACTGTTTCTTTGACTTCCAAGATATGGGACCACCCCCGAGGAGGAGAAGGTACCCGGTTCTTGACCTTCTAGTGAAGGGACAACCCAACCAATCGGAATCGGTATAAGCCACGAGATTGTTTCCCCCTGTCTTTGGTAATAGGATGCTTGGCCCGCGGTTGCCTTCAAATATCTTACGACCCTTGTAGCGGCTTCGAGATGACTTGTACAAGGATCCGCCACAAATTGACTTAGGGTACTAACCGAGTAGGTAATGTCGGGACGGGTGGCCTGGAGATAAAGCAACCTCACGACGAGCCGCCGATAATGACTCGGATCAACCCGATCTTCCTCCTTTCCTGCTTCCAACTTTAGACTTTGTTCCATAGGTATTGGACTTTGTCGGCATCCAAGCATACCGGCATCTTCAATAATGTTGAGAGTGTACTTCCTTTGACTAAGTACCATACCTTCTTCCATTCGAGCGACCTCTATCCCAAAAAAATACTTAAGATTTCCAAGATCTTTTATGCTAAAACGTTCATTCAGAAATGATTTTATCTCTCTCATTCTTGTAGCATTATTGCCAACCAAAATCACGTCATCAACGTAAATTAAGACTGCAACATATATCTCTTTCCTCCTGAAAATAAACAATGAGTGGTCAGCCTTTGATTGTCTAAAACCGGCTTCGACAAGTCCTGTGGTGAACTTATGATACCAATTTCTCGAGGCTTGTTTGAGCCCATAAAGAGACTTTCTTAACCGACACACTTTGTTTTCCTTTCCTTTATCAAAACCTTAAGGTATCTTCATGTACACCTCCTCATTCAAATCACCATGCAAGAATGCATTGTTCACGTCTAATTGATGAACCATCCAGTTTCGTTTGGCTGCGACTGCCAAAATGGTTCGAACAGTAACCAACTTGGCAACCGGAGCAAACGTGTCATGAAAATCGATCCCTTCTATTTGTGTGAAACCTTTAGCAACCAAGCGAGCTTTGTACCATTCAATGTCTCCATTGGGCTTGTACTTAATCTTGTAAACCCATTTGGAATCTATGGCCCTCTTACCCTTTGGTAAGTCTTCAAGAGTCCATGTTCCGTTCATCTCGAGTGCCTTTATTTCTCGTTTCATGGCTACCCTCCAGTTTTCATTCTGCACAGCTTGTTTAAAGGTTCTTGGCTCATCGGTTTTATCGATGGCCGACAAGAAAGCTTTGTGAGAATGTGAGAAATTATTATAGCAAACATAGTTAGACATCGAATGTACCGTGGAGGAGCGTTGGTAGGAAGCGGGCGCGGCATGGTCGAGGGACGGTGGTAGTGAGACATCATACCCATCTAGTCGTTTCGATCGAGCACGTTCCCTTCTTTCTCTCGGTTGTCGTTGATGAGGTTCGGCCTCGTTTGATTGTTGGGCCTCAGCTTCACCATTTTCTGGTTAGGAACTCACGGGTCCGATTGGATCCATGTCATCCTCAACCATATTTTGTTCAGCCACTTGTATCTCATCATTGTTCTCATTTTCATTTTCTGCAGTGGAAGTTGGTGTATGATCAATATTTCATTCTTCATTGTGGTCTCCATAGTACCAAGGTGGGAACCCGAAAACACCATCGTCTTTCGACACACGGTTGTGTTGGCCACCTTTGTAAGGAAATGTGTCCTAAATGAACTTGACATCTCTCGAAACAATAATCTTACCCTTTTGAAAATCAAATATTTTGTAACCTTTTGTTCCGACAGGATAACCGAGAAATACGCCCGGCTTCCCCCTTTCTTCGAGCTTGTCACCACTCGTATCGGTATTTCTATAGTAGGCAAGACACCCAAATACCCTTAAAAGATCAAAATTCGGCTTTTCATTGTGGATTATTTCATATGGCGTCTTGTTATTTATGACTTTGAAAGGAAGACGATTGATGATGTGTGCAGCGGTTAACACGCACTCCCCCCAAAATCTCTTTGGTAGGTTGGCCTCGAACCTAATAGAACGTGCCGTTTCAAGAAGACGACGATGCTTTCTCTCCACAACGACGTTTTGTTGAGGCGTGTGTGGACATGTGGTTTCAAGAATGATGCCATTTTCGGCATAAAACTTGGTCATGCGATTAGAGGTAAATTCTCCTCCATTGTCACACCGAATACGTTTGACTAACTTTGAAAATTGGGTTTTGATGTATTGGTAAAAGTAAACAATACAATCGCTCGCTTCATTTTTATGTTTCAATAAAAATACCCAAACGCCCCTGCTATAATCGTCAACAATGGTGAGAAAATATCTTGCTTGAGTGAGTGAAGGCGTTCTATACTTCCCCCATATGTCACAATGCAAAAGCTCAAAACAATCTTTTGTTTTAATAGAACTTATTGGAAACGGCAATCTTTTATGTTTTGCTTTAACACAAGAATCACAAAACGACATACTAGGTTTTGAAGGAAATTCAATAAAATCAAAACGAGAAAGCTTCTCATGTGAGGCGTGCCCCAAACGCCTATGCCAAGTATCCATAGTTACCATTAACGCCTTCCTTTCACTACCCACCATGTCCACCTCGTAAAGACCATCCGTGCATTCACCCGCTCCAATCAACCTCCTCATTGCTAAATCCTGCATCACACAAAAGGTTGGGAAAAAGGTTACTGCACATTGTAGATCTTGTGACAACCGACTAACCGATAAGAGATTACACGTGAATTTTGGAACGTGCAAAACATTATCTATTTTTAGACCATTTGGTAAAGTGCAAGTCCCTCTTCCTTCTACGGGAACGAGTGAACCGTTAGGAATAGAGACCGGCATTTCATTCAAATTCTCACTTTGTTTTCAATCCATTCTTGCATGTGTGTTATGTGCACTGAAGCACCTGAATCAACGAGCCACTTACCTTCGTGTCTAACGTTACCTGCAAAGTTTTCTGTAAAGGGGGTTTCGATCACTTCTTTCTTCCCAACATTTTTAAAAATTGTTGGTATTGCTCGTTGCTTAGCCCCGGGAGAGGGCTCTCTTCAACATAGGCTGCTTTCGGGCTTGGCTTCTCGGTTTTCCCTTTCCCGGGCCACCATTCCGGGTAACCTACAAGTTTGAAGCAACCTTCGCGTTTGTGCCCATCTTTGTTACAGAAATCGCAGTGGCCCTCCTTATCATTCTTCCCCCTCTAGCATTTCTTGACTGCCACTTGTTGAAACTACCGGGCCCATCTCGTTTAACATGTGTTTGGAAAGCTACTGTGTTATCGGGGCTTATTTTTCTTCCTCCGGTAACTGCCTTTTGCAGCTCGTCCTCAGAGACGAGACGAAAAGCCTCTCCGAGTGTCGGGGTTGGCTTCATAGCGAGCAGTTGGGTTCTAATGGTGGAGTAAGCACTATCGAGCCCAAGAAGGAATTCATATAACCTTTCTTTGTCTCTCAAGTCACAGACCATCTTACTAATGCCACACTTGCATCCTCCACAAGAGCATCTCGGCGCGGGGAAAACCGAGCGGATCTCGTCCCAGATGGCCCTCAGCAGTGTATAGTAAGCTGAAACGGAGGTTCCGTCTTGTTTTGTTAGGCTGAGAAACTGCTTTAACTCGTATGCTCTCTGTGCGCTTTCCTTTCCAAAACGTTCCCGCAAGTCATTCCATATCTCTTCACTAGTAGCTGCATATTTCACGCTTGTTCGGATCTCCTTTACCATGGCTGTGGTGAGCCACCCCTTTATCATTGCGTAACACCGGAGCCATGTATTGTAGTTTGGATCGGCCGCCTCCGGTTTTATTAACGAACTGTCAACGAAGCTGTGACATTCGTCAATTTTCAACCTAAACACAACCGATTCAATTTTCAAAACCCTAAAATTTACTAATATCGTAGCGAATGTGTCGGTTTTTACAAATGGTTATAGTATTTTAGCATTATTGTTTTTTTTTTAATATAAATATTATATATTAATTATAAAAAAAGATCAATAGTGTTAAATGCCAAACTCTTTAAAATGGAAACTTGTAATTTGTGTGATTTATTAATTTTATTGGCGTCGGTGTAATGTTGACAAATTTTCATTATTATTATTATTATTATTATTATTATTATTATTATTATTATTATTATTATCAATTTCACAAAGCTTGCAATGTGTAAATGGCTCTATCTTCGCCAGCAATTAATTCCTTTATTATGGCATCAATTTTTCCTACAATAATAATTTACCATAATGGATACCCCTTCTCTTAGTCTTTGTATATATACTTCTATAGAGACCTGGTCATTATATATTTCATGTGATGTTGTATAGGACACACACACTAAATAAATAAAATAAACTTCAAGCCGGCATATCTTTGAAGTCTAGGGTCATGATCAATATATTCAAGACATATATTGAAATAATTCAAGTTGAATCTTCGTTTCTTTAAGGTATGGTTTACCTATTAATGTTACTTTTGTCATATTGTTAAGTGTTAAAGTTATAACACAAATTTTGGATTGAATTGGGAGTTTTCTAGTGTTTGGCTAATGAAAAATGTACAATTTGTATGCTAATTTTATTTTATTTTATTTTTTTTGGTTTGTTTTGGAGTCTGCCATTTTAGTCCCCAACTAAATTATGATTTTTTCTTTCTTTTTATTACTAACTAAATGAAATTTTGTAAATAGTCTAGTGACATATTTATTTTACAAAATAGATTTATATGCATACCTTTGAAGATTTGTAGATGCACATATACAGAGCATAAAGTTTTGAAACTTTAATTTTCTTTTTCACCATTGGTAACTCCAAATGTAGAATGATTTTACTTTATTTTACCATGATTTTCTTTATTGAATAAGATTAGCACATTTCTTTATTATTGCTTTTACAAGGTCAGATCCAAGTTAAATTATAACTGTATTTCAAAATTTCATAATAAACAAATTTATTTGATTATGAGAAAACGGTGCCATAAATATTATTTTGATAAGATATGTATGTAAATAAATTTAGGAAACTTTACGTTTTGCTTTACAAATAAAAATAAGGAATATTTCTATAAAGTATGTATCTTACCTTAAAATAAGAAAACAACTTTATATATTTGGATTAATGGGCTGTAACAAATAGTTTTCAAATTTATAACGATTCCGTTTTTTTTTCTTTTCTTTCTTTCGTTATTTTTTGGGAAACTATTCACATGCTCAAGAATTATAAATATGGTTATAAACGATTAAAATGTTACATGCGGATGTCAAAAGGAAATTAAAGTATTTATCATAACAATGATTATAGGTTTTGGCAAGATTTACTTCTCTCGCAAGGATACATTTTACTTTTAAAATAAGGCACAACGTAACACATGACTTTAATACATGTGTGCTCTGAAATTCCTATCATATGAGTTTACATATCCCCCTTTTTCATCTTTTAAGTTTTGAGGGTGACATGTATACCTTATTTACATTACCCATTTTTATTTCCACATTTATTTAAAACACAATTCAATATATGTTTATGTGTGATTATTGCATGCTCTATGATAATGCTCTATGTGCTTAATTGTTTATTTTATGTTTGGTGGTTGGTATCTCATCCTCATCTATCCTCATCTAGTATGATCATACATTTACCCAAGTACATTGATTTCGTATCAATAAGAACGGGTCCACATCTATTTAGTTGTTTACATTTTCATAAAAATTGTAATACTCATCATTAACATATGAATTGTGGTTTTTAGCTATATATGTATATCAACTAAAACTTATGTATTTTCATCAACATTCGTGTTGACAAACTCTATTTTTATACATGCTACAGGTACAAGTAATTTACAATGATCAAGATTGAAGATATTAATTTTTTCCTTAGGATATTTATCCAAACAATAAATATGATGTAATTGTTGTTCTGTTTATTGAATTGTGTACTTGTTTTGATATTAATGAATTAAATAATTATTGTCACTTTAATTAGTGTCTCTCGAGCTACTGTCCAATCAATACGCTACGCCCCGGCATGTTCCGCCTTTGGTCGGGGTGTGACAGAAGCTTATTTTGTTCTTGGCAAATAGAAAGTTCTCCATCTCTTGAGACCAATCCAGGTAATTATTGTCGTTGAGGGGCTCGTTTACCTGCATTTGTCTTAGGTAATCGGAGGGGTGGAGGTAATATGGAGAGGAGTAATCAGTATTTTGAGTTTGGTTTTGAGTTTTGGCTTTCGTGGAGTCATCTTCTCCAGCCATTGTTCTCGGTGGTCGGTGTGTTAGGGTTTGATGGTAGGGCAGTATATTACCTGCTGTGATACCATATAAACAAAACTTGAATATATTGTAGTTTTTGTTATATCATTCAAGGCTCCATATACATGCTTATAAACTAGAAAACAAGGACAAGAAAAGGAAATCGATAATCTAGCCATGACTTAAGGCATGAAAACGGGGTCTAGAATAATAACCATAAAGAGGAAAATACTTTCTATAATAATACCTTTGCCATGTTTGGATGTGTGTTTCGATAGTATTCGCGCATAGCCTTATTTATAGAAAAGAATAGTTGCTCCATCGAGGTTTTTGGATACGTGATGATGTCGCAACTCGTAACTTGTAAGGGCCGTCATTTGGGATTCTCTATTGTCATTGTGGATTCGCGCTAAACAAATCGTGTCTAATTTTAGGAAATTTAGGGTACGTGTCTTCAACATTACGTGAATGAAAATGATTAAATTTTGCCTAGGTACTCTACTATTCTCTATCTTAGAGGATACACATAGATATAACAATGGTGAGTGACCTCATACGACTTGATCTGTGTTGGAAATGAAACTTATTTGATACTAAAAAATTGTTTTATTTTTATACATGTGGATATTAAAAAAGCTTTTCTTCATCATATATAGTGTACATAGTTAAAAAAAATTGTCTTTGTGGTGTTTACAAGATATCAATGAATTTGATCAATTATTCATATGCATAAAGGTCAGAATAATTTTTTAGAGTTTACCATATGTGTCCATATCGTACGTGTTGAAGGACTCGGCTTCTTATTCAGCTTGAAGAGGTTGCAACACCAAACCGGGACGAGAATGCATGCGTATAGGATCGCAACTATTGGTTTCGTGATCAAGCTATGACGTGAAAGTAAAACCGGGTTAGTTTCATATAACCCTACCTTAACTAACAAATACTAAAATTTATTATTATACAAATAGTTAAAAAAATATTTAAGTTTCTATTATAGTATTAATCTTTTGAGACAACAAAAAAAATAGAGTAAGAAAGTAAATATGTTAGATGTGAATAATGAATACGGTGATAAAACCATCAAAAGGTAATCATGTTTCTCTTAATGGGCTATGAAACTTTAACGAGCCGGCCCAACATCCAGAAACCGGGTCTAGCAGCACGTGATAAGCACAACCTTCCTTTTGTTAAAGAGTAGAATGTGAAATGGACCCAAAACAAGATGGGTGAGCCTAAAACCAACATCACATATGGGTTTGGTTTAAAAAAATGTGGTTTGAAATAGAGGTGTAAAAACCGGTTTTTTTGTCAAACCAAACCATGATCAAAACCGGTTTGACTCAAACTGGTTTGGTTTATAAACTGGTTTAGGAGCGTGAAAGGTGAAACTGGTTCAAATCAATTCAGTTTGGTTTAGAATTGACTTTAACTTGCTTAAAACGGTTTTTTCTCAAACTGGTTTGATTGTTCAAAAGGGAACCAGTGATAGAATCGACGTTCCAAACCGGTTTTTGTACGTCTCTAGTTTGAAATGGGTAAAGTATTAGGTTACCCGGCCCAATTACCCAAAACATAAATATTTGTCTACTCACATTAACTAATGTTTTACCAATTATTACACTTTTGGTAGGTCTGTAAACGAACCGGACATTATGAACTGTTTGTTAACCGTTCAGTAGAAAGTTCATTTATGTTTGTTTATTTAAAAACGAACAACATTGTTTGTAGATTACCATATTAATTAAACGAACAAAGGTAAACACGTCTTGCACTCTTGTTCGCTCGTTTATTTTCGTTATGTTTGTTCGTTTATATTTTATTTTTATTTTTTTGAACATCCAATGTTTATTCTTCATTTTCTTTGCCTCTTGTGAGGCTTGAACCCTAGTCATTACTAGGTAACACCAACACCAACACCTTTACCACCACACTACAAGGGGTGGGGAATTCGTTCGTTTATATGATTGCTTATTAATTCCAACAATTAATTTCTAACTAATGGGTATACACAATGCTAAGTGTAGTGATTAAGCAGGTACTCGACATGATCATGTACCATAACAAAATTACTAATACTCCTCCTATTGACATCCCCAATCAAATGTAGCGGACACATTGTTAAAACCAAAAACCACACCGTAGAGATAACGGCTTGGGGTAACAATACAAGGAGAGGAAAGCTTTCTCCGGTTCAAATCCATCTTGGTGTTAATTATGTCGGGTTCATCTGATCAGGCTACAAATAATGAAAATACTTGTTAGAGGAATTTGGTAATTGTGAAAAATTATCTTTTGATTACGTTTATGCACTTTCTTATATGCCGCCGACAACCCGCATAAAAGTCAACTATACGGTTTTACCAACATTTGGAATGTAGTTAAAGAAACATTGCAATTTTGTATGCCTTGAAAACAAAATTTTGAAATTTTCTCTTCCTTATTTTATTTTTTACAAGTCAACATTTGAGTGAGTCTTATAGTGAAGCTTTTACTCGAGTAATTTGAGTGTCTTGTAGCTTTACTCTTAACGGGTAACTTTAAATTTGTAAAGCATCCACCACGTTTTTATCGTATTAATTGTGTTTATCTGAGTTTTTTTGTTTTCTTTCTTTTTCTTCTTTTAGGATTCTTTTATTTATGTTAGTCCTGAAAGCAATAGCAATGGGTATAGAAGTTGATAATTAAGCAAGTTGTCTACATGATTAATTAGTAGAAATCCTCACTATGCTACTTGTTTTGGTCAAAAAATTACCGAAGCAGTTTAGTGATCAAACTATATAAGGTAGGTAGCGTGTTTTTCAGGATATTACAAGTAGTGTGTGATAAAGCAATACATGGCTCAGGATCTAGCGAGTAAAACCCTTGATCATGGTGAGGATCTACGGCACAAAACCTCGGGAGGGGAAAACTATCCTACTGCCTTAGAAATATTATTAAGTAAAAAGGTGTTGCAAGTCGAGAACTAGTAATTAATGGTTGCTAGAGTACAAAAGTGTGTATGTAGTGAGGTGTGAGTATTCTATTTCGTTCATCATTCCATCATTTATATACTAATCGGTATGATGCAATTAATGCTATTGATTATGGTTAAGAGCCGTTGAAGATGACCGGCTTAGTCTTTACGAACTTCTCTTCTCCATCAATACTTGGTCCTACTAGCCGTGGTGTGATGATTAAGAAGAGTAATTTGCAAGCATGATTGATTAGTGGTGATAACATGTGTAACTGACTCCGAGGATCCCGTCTGTTTAACGAGTCTATAATGTGATCATTTTTCACAACAGTTACAAGACTTATTCCATATGTTTATTTCATGCTTTCAATGTGCATTTACTGCTAATTAAGTAGTCAATGATTACCTACAAAAAATAGTGAAAATAAATAAAGAGTTTAGGATACCTAACCTGTCAGGGATCCCGAACAGTAAAATAATTCTCATGATCCTATGCGAGATTTTGACCCACAACACTACTACCACCTAACTCAAAGTTTTATCGGTATGCATTTTATGTTCAATTGCTAGATCTGGCTCCTCTAATACTTGGTTCCATTAAAATATGACTATGGGAGGATATTAATTAGCTTGTTATATTAATCAAGTTTTGAATTGAGTTAGTTTTTAAAGGATGTAGATAAAAGACTTGAACTTGGACGCTTGATCCCCTAGTTAACTTGGTCCTACATGATCCATAATGCACACACCGTACCCGACCTAACAAGATGCATCCACGTTGAGGGCCAGCCATAGTGGTCCGTTGTGCGTACAACGTAACACTTTATTTTTTAGGGCATTATGGTTTGTAAGAGATAAAAAGACAAAATGAGGAGAGGATGCGAATCCAAAGCAAACAACGTTTGATGTGTTTATATGTCATACTTTAAGGACCAGCAACCGAAAAAGAACATTCATTGTGTACTATGTTTAATAATTTGTAGTATATAAACAAAAAGGTCAAATGTCAAAAAGAAAGGTACAAATGTTTTAAATAGAAAAAAAGTTGCAAGAAGAGTTGTTATAATCTTGTACAACTATGTTTATGTGCACTACTAAGCAATAATAAATGTAAGAATCTTGCGAATTAACATATCACAAATGATTTGTTTTGAAATAAAGATTCAAAAATATTTTCATGTTCAAAGTATTACTTAGTTTTCCACTTACTTGAGTGATTCTTTTATTATAATTTAACAGTATTTTAATGGTCAAACACACGAAGCCATTAATGTAATTAATTCATGTGTTATTTTAATTAGCTAATTAGTTTCAACCTTCAGTTGTACTATGTCAATTTTCATCACACAACTAAACTAAAAACAAACACAAATTGGGTAAGACATAAGCGCAACTCATCAACGGTATCATCTTTGATCATGCATCCACGAATGTATGTTCGTTTAGTCCCCCACGCCACTAGTCCGGTTTAAAATTCCAAGGAATCGGTGACATAAGGGATTTGCGGAGTTAAACTCTTAAGTGTGTGATAACAAAGGTGTAATCGTGTATGTTGTATAATGATAACTGTAATTAGGGTTTACAAGGAAATGGGGTTATATAATGCCACCTCTAGCATTGTCATAAATACATTGTATCTAATATGCGGCGGTAGTGTCAGTGGCGCTAATGATTGGCCACAACAAAATAACACGAGGAGCGGTGATAATACAAATTGATGTGGACTGATAGTGTTTAAGTAGTGGAAGTAACATACAAATATGAATTTTGTAACGATGATGTTTGTAGTTTCACTTTCTTTGTGTACGTTTGTGTACGATATATAGGAAGTTTGGCATCGACTAAGTCCTAACGATATCTAGTAGTTTAGTGATCGCATGCATCAAGGCTCATTTTAACTTTAGTATAGATATTTTTATATACAGACAAACAAAATCACTATTTTTGTATGTGGGTAACCCTTTGTTTGAACGTGCCCACTGTATAACATATCCATCCGGTACCGCTTTCTGAATTTGAAGAAGAGCAACTCAAATGGGTTAGTTCCAAGAGACAATATTAAATACACATTAGAGTTGATGGCAGTTTAAAGCATATCCACAAAACTGGATGGAAGTAAATATAATTAGTTGGTTCAATGTAATTAATTTTCACTTAAATTGTAAACCAATTTTAACCTCTCGCTTTAATTATCTTTCTATTTGAATGAACAAATATTTTTTTTTAATTTGTTTTTACTTACAACAGTAAAAATTTTTAATAAAAACAATGTTATTGTTTATATTATTTTAAATATATTTTAATAATTATTTTTTGGTGTGTTTGTGTGTGGTTGTTTTATTAATTGTTTATGTAATTTTAAATTTTTATTTATATGACTTTTATTATTTTTATTTTTACTCTATTTACTATAACTTATTTTATTTTTAAATAATATTAAATAAAAAATAAGATACATGAAAAAGTATTTTAGTTTATATAAAGAAAATATAGTAGTAGATGATTATATGAAATATAAGGGTGTTTAAAACCGGATGTAGTGTTGGAGATGAAATGAGAATTTTTGATGTCCGAAAGTGGATAAATGAAAATTTAGGAGGTGTTTGGGATTGCTTCTTAAAAGTGCTTATGACTTTTTGGAAAGACAAAATATCCAAAATGCCCATCCAAAAGCACCGGAGCTTTTAGGTGCTTTTGGAGGGGCATTTTGGATATTTTGCCTCTCCAAAAAGCAATAAGCACTTTTAAGAAGCAATCACAAACATGCTCTTAATGTGATAACTGATATGGCATGTTTAGTTTCTTTTTATTCGTCCACCACTGTGGATGCTCTAACTTTAACAAGTTGCCTATAAATGCTTAATTTTCTTAAATGATCAAGCATGTAAAAATAAGAAGTAACTAAAAATAAATGGACCAATCAGTGGTATGGGCCATAGTATAAAAGAATGTAACACGTTTAAAAAGTTGTTAAAATTCATATGTCCACATAAATTGTTTTACTATAAAATTAAATTATTAATTACGCAAATGGTCTCGGTGGTTATTCAAAAGTATCAAATATGGACGTTTACTAATTTACTTTTTGGGTTTAATGCATTTACTAGCACAAACTTAACTAATAGCGACTAAATTCGTGTCACTTTGATTATAAATTGTATGTGTATCGATGTGTACAAATTTATCTTTTTATTTAGTTATGGTACCGTAATAAACTTAACAGATACCAATCGAATTTGTTAAGCACATTTATAATGCTTGCAAGGTCAATAAGGTGATTGCGGTTGAATTTTTGTTTAAAAAATAATAAAAAAGAGAAAAGATTATAAATCTTTACAGCTTGCAATGGTTTGTTTGTCGCATTCACATTGTCAAAAATTCCCCATAAAAAAGGAATATTGTAATTTGTAACACTTTATTATTTTGTTCATCACATACTTCCAAATGGGCACACAAATGAAAACATACTTCTAATGACGTCACTTTGTCGGACTAAATTGGCCTAAAAATTTACCAATTATTTTAGTCAATTTGGCTGTTTTTAGTTGAAAGTCTTTCCCATGCCTACTTCGATTACAACGGATCGGTCGGTGGATAACAAATTAACAATTAATGAAACACTCGATCTCCACTTGAACTCACTTTATAATTATTTAATTAATCACCTAATCATCAAATTAAATATTGGTTTTAGATTTTAATATTTGTTTTATCATAATCTCAAGTTCTCAACGAATATAGTAATAATCTTTGATTGAAGCCTCAATCTCTATAACGAAAAATAATAACAATAAAAACTTGGTTTTTTTAAAACTCTAGCCAAGTAAAAACAAATTAAGGGAATAACGTGTTGTTCAAAAAAATGAAAAAGGAAAAAAGCAGGGGCGTATCCACATAGAAACAATTGGGGACGCTATTCTGGATATTAAAAATATTAGTGTTATCTATACTTGAAAATCTCGATTACACCAATTAAATTTTGGTTAAACCCCTCGATCGCCCCATGAAAAAGAAAACCTCGATCCGCATCGATAGGAAAAACAGGCTCAATTTAAAGTTTGCAATACCTGTTGGACATTCAATTACCGAGACTCTAAAAATTAGAGGGTAAATTTTAAAAATAGGAGTATATAAGTTGTGTTTGGTGCTTGTTTAATTTTAATTCTAAAGCTATATTTCACTAACGAGCTTCATGGTTTTGTTTTTATATATTACACCAACAAGTTGCAAACTTTTTAAAAGGTTTAGTGACTAATGAATAACATTGGCCAATGATACAGCATTCATTTAGAGAAAAAGGTCAAGACTCAAGACCCACCCACCTTAAAATCAACATACCACCCACCTTATACTCTACTATTATAAGTTATATTCTGTTAAAAAAACAGATTAATATGCATGTAACCTCTAAATGATACATGAGTTGTCGACTTTTGTTATGCTTTGCTCACTTTTTCAATTTTAGTCTAATTACATAAAGTTTTTCACCTCTCCTAATTAAGCCAAACTATTCTTACATGTATAGATAAACTAATGCACTATTTAGAACCCACCACCCGAGTTATTAAAATGATTGACCGATTCAAAGACTTCATTCAGCAAGTGTATACATCTAATCAGGTAAGGGACTCCATGACTGTTTCAGAGATTTCCCTTTGTTGAAACAAACACACTTTGATGCTGACCGATTTAAAGGTAGTCTTTTGATAAAAACTTCTAAAAAAATAACAATTGCATTATTAGTTGTTCGGTCCAATACATTTCCCTTTTCTTCTGAAAGGCATCAAAGCAATGACTTACGTGTTTACTGCTAGCTCAGTAGGGTATATCCTTATCTGAGTTCAAATCCTCTAATAGTGATCCTAATTAAGGTCCAATACCTGCTACACAAACACTTTTAGCAACAATAGTGCATGTACAAGTTACTTTCTACCCAAAATGAGTGAATAACAAAACTCGGTATTTTAATTATGCCTTTTCTAAGTAACTTTAATATACCTTTATGCTCCATTGTTTCATCCATCAAGAAACACAAAAAAAACATTGTCCAAACAACACAACACGCATGAACTCTTGTATTTAAATTAGTCACTTCAATGTCACAAATTGAAGCGTGAGAACCGAATTGACATAAATCAATCTTTTATCTAAAGTGAGGGGAACTAGTTGAAATTGATAGGCAAACCAAAGACAGTAGAACATGTTATTGCTAGCCTACTTCCATGTGGTTTCTTGCTTTTCCAATTAAGAAACGTATATTATCTTACTTTAATGTTGCTATTGCTTTAATTTATTTTTTAATTTGCAAGAGCCATTAACTTTATTAAATATTGGCGGGGGGGGGGGGGGGGGGGGGGGCATTTGCATACATCATTAGATATTTTAGTGTAACTGGATTGACTTGTCAATATATGTAAATCATATACATTAACAAGTCAAAAGTTACGATGTGCATGCCCTTTCGAGTTAATTATTATGTTAGCTAGGAGCAAAGCCCTAACGAATGACAGTTCCAATGGGGCAGCGCCCCTCCCCCCCATGGCAGCGGCCCGACATCCCCCTTGATAGCAAGGTCCTAGGCATAGCAATTTTTCCGACTATTATTGCTATGTTAAAGATTCATTAAAAATGAATTTTCGGAATTTGTCACACATAAATTATAAGCCAAACTGAACGGATTTTTAATAAAAATCGAATTTTAAATTGGTTGAAAATTTACATACCCTAATCATAGATATATGATCAAATTTTATTATTATTATTTTTTTGTTGCACTATTTGGTTCAAGAAGTTGTCTCTCAAACTATATATGAAGCTCTGATGTCGTCTGAATTTTATCTGACTAAGTATTTGGAGAACCACTAAATAATTACAATATGAAAGTGTTATACGACTCTTAGATCATCCAAGTTGTTAATCAAGAAATTCCCCGACATATATCTTATAAATATATATTATTTTCATAGTTTTGTGACTTTGTCTTATGGTACAACGAAAAACTTGAAAAAGTTGATTTTTCTTTGCAAGATGTAGAAAAAATAGCATCTAAATCTAAAAGGTACATATAGCATGTCCACCTTGCCATATATAGTATTAACGTATACCTCATTTTAAATTTTGTTTTCGTTTCATATAGATAATGTGCTTTTACGAGAAACATACTAAAAGCTCAAGTAATAACAAGGATACAAGAATGCGTATATGCTGTAAGCATTAAGCTAACTAACTTTGATTGGCTTAATGGTCCACCATATATAAAAAGATAAAATAACTTTGATGATTTTAATGTAGTTAAATTATCTTAGTTAGGTGACTTAATACCAAAGAGAAATATAGATAAAGTTGAGACAAGTCAATGGTGTGTAGTGCATGTTTGTTGAAAGCTATTATAATTTGTCATCCAAGAGCGAAACTGAGGGTTCATGAAGCCTCAAGATTCCAAGAGGATATGATTTCCTAGGCAGGGTCCGAGTGGCAGCTCCCTTAACAGGGTCCATAGTGGGGGTCTTACTCTTATGCAACGAGTAACTAGCAAAATATTTAAACTTGATTATTATATTGAAAGCCTTTAGAAATTTATTTTGATTCGGAATGATTGGTTGATTTGTTCGTAGTAACCGAGCAACATTGGGATCAATCATCAATAGAACCTTTCCATCAGTAGCAACTATGACTAGCAACAAATATATTATTGATAGTAGTTGGCGAGTGACACTAACTTTAACTATGAGTAGCGACTAGGCATCTATCACTAACTATGCACTAGTTGTAGTAACTTAGGCAATAAACGATAGTTGAGATATCTCGCTAAACAGAGTTATCACACATTTTCGCCTAATTCGTGTACAAATAACTTTCAATCATTTTGGCCACTAATAGATTGTCGTTTTAACTAAATGTTGTGATGATTCTCCAACTATAAAGTATAAACCACATGTGTTTAGTCTATTTATCACACACAGTTTTACAACATAAACAAATATATATATTCACTCTTGTTACTCTTTGAATAATTCAATTAAACATTTGGCGAGTAAAATCGAAATACCTTAATCTGGTAGTGATTTATACACAATTTAGAGAGAGATCCAATACAATTCCAAACCATAAAAACCTACTTTACACCCAACCAACAAATGCTAGACTGCTTCATGAAGCTTGAATGGTGGAAATTTGAACTAAGATCAAGTAGCGTTTAATTAGTCAACATGTCCGCAGGTTGATCAAATGTTGAGACGTCTGAATGTGTAATTCTTTTTGCATATATATCTTTTTTCCATAATATAGTGAAAGTCCACTTTAACATGTTTGTATGAGGCAATGGGTTACAAATAATTAGCAGTGTAGCACCAACATCATTACAAATTTACTAACATAAGCATGAAGGTGCTTGAAGATGAAAGTGGCTCCCAAAGAAAAGACTAACTAGACTATATGAGCAAAAGTATTGACTAGAGCGTTGTAAAGATGACAAAGTCACTGATGATATCCGTGTATACATGCAAGAAAAGTACCAAAAGTCGACGAAAGCTATTCTGGCAAATTCTTAAATCATGTTAACTAAAGAAACAAGATTGTTACTATAATGCAATTGTATATGCAATCATATTAAAAAATAATAGTTTTTACTAAACGTTAGAGAAGTCGTCTGTGTACGTTCTTCATTTATTTATCTTTTTTAAATAACAGTTATATATTCAATGAAAACAACTAAGGGAAGTCGGGTAAAAGTACAAAAGGAACATATTGCAATAGAAACCACAAATAAATAGATCTAACCCATCTAAAATTTTTGGGGAGAATACCAATTTGACATAAAAACATCCAAACGATTTACAATGAAGTGGCAGGTAAGTGGACAACATGTTACGCCGCAACCCCTTTTTGGATAGCAAACCCAATCACATCTAAATGGACACGTCAACAAACCGTATACATAGAATAAAGCAAGAAGATGGAAACAACACCAATGTGATCAATCAAGCTTCAACTTGGATTGAGAATAATCCAAGATAGTAGATGGGTTTTGATGTCTTTGATTATATATCATTCCCTAGCTTGGACAAAAATCTTTGCTTAAGGTCATTGCATTGTGCACTTCCCACACATGTCATTCAACTAATTTTGTTGTACGTGTTATTCCTTATGACAAGTGACAATTACAAATATCTTAGTTCTTGCAATTTTGGACAATGAGTCAATTGTGTAATGGATAAGCCTACCTAAATTTTCTTTTTCGCTAAATCGTTTTGAAGTCAAAGAAAGGTAAAGAAAACAAAATAAGGAAGGTGTCTTCATTAAATTCTTTGAAAAGAGACATGATGAGGATGCAGAGAGAAAGGAAATAGTGAGACTTCTCTTGTTGGCAATTCTTCCACTAGCAAACATCTTCCTCTCATATCAATTTCTTGCATTTAATTGATGATAAATACAAATATAAAAAGTATTATTTTTATGTTATTTGATTTTTGTTTTTTCTGACTAAATATGAAAGATGATCTTCAACTAGGACGGTAGAGAGAAACACGTGATGAATTATATGGACATCTAAGGACAATCTCTTCATTGTTTTCTTAAGATTGTCCGAGGATGAGTACGAGTACGAGCCAGTAACTTAACTATATAAAAGCAAAAACAAGTGTATTTATATGTAACAACAATTTAGATAACATGCCACCGCTATAGACAAATGTATGAACAATTAATATAGTACATATGAGATGTGAGTTAAGCGCTATCGGATCTTATTATTGTTATTATTATTATTTAACTATGCTTAGATAGTATTATATAATGTACAATATATGTATAACATATGTATTAATTTAATAATAAATTTAGTAACGTATAAATTCATCTAACAATATATACTTCTAAGTGAAAACAAGGAATAAGCATGTCTACATAAAATAAGACATAGAGGACAAACAAATAACAACATATTAGTCATTTGGTCTTGTCTACAAGTGTTTTAGCCATGTTTAATGGCCACTCTTTTTACATGCGTTCACACACACTTAATTCCAAACTTAAAATAGACTAATATAAGTATCTAACTACTAAATTGAGTTTTGCACACACTTCATTTTCGTCTCTCTAAGAGCATCTAAATGAGTACCTCTCTGATTAAAACGGTGAGTTTCGACTCCTGTGGTGTTGAGGTTTGGTGATGTTATTTAATATAATTAGATTAGATGATATGTGTGTGTATATATATAGAGTTTTAATGGCCACTCTTTTTACATGCGTTCACACACACTTAATTCCAAACTTAAAATAGACTAATATAAGTATCTAACTACTAAACTGAGTTTTGCACACACTTCATTTTCGTCTCTCTAAGAGCATCTAAATGAGTACCTCTCTGATTAAAATGGTGAGTTTCGACTCCTGTAGTGTTGAGGTTTGGTGATGTTATTTAATATAATTAGATTAGATGATATGTGTGTGTGCGTGTGTATATAGAGTTTGAATCAAATACAAATAAAATTAACACGCTAAATGTAAGAATTAAGTAGAGTAATTATATATACAAGTAGAAATAGTTATATAATTACATCATAGAGTAATTACATAATTACTCTATTATGTAATTACATAATTGCACTATTTGAATCTCACAATTAGCATGTTAATTTCATTTGTATTTGATCCAATTCATATACACACACATCTCAAAGAGAACGATAGCTCATGGGTCGTGAGTAGATGTGGCATCCATCAAAGGAACGTCTGCGGCATCATTTATAATATGCCTTTAATCTTTTAATATATATATATATATATATATATATATATATTTTATAATATTGTAACTTTTACAACTTTATATAAAATCGAAACTCAAGTTTTCTAATACTCATCTTTTATAAATATATATATATATATATATATATATATTATTAAGCTTCTATTAGTAAATTTATTAAAAAAAATAATACATAAATAATACAATAAATGATCTATTATAATATATAGTTTGTTTATAAAAAAATAATTTAATAGATGGTGATTATGTTCGAAGTATAAATTGCATTGTTGATTTCGCGAGCTAATTGAGTATGTTTTTAAACACTTAATTAGCAGCCTCCACTAGAGATCGATGGTTCCATGCTCTAACTAAGGTGGTGTTTGTTTTTTAAGTGGTAAAATGTCTGCAGTCTGCGAACCACATCTGCAGGGATCTGTGGCAGAAGAGGTGGACCAAACCTCTGCAACATGCAAGAAAAAGACTGTTTGTTTTTTAACGTCTGCAGACTGTTAAAAATTATTTCTGAATGATATAAACAAATAATTCATAAACAAACCGAACCAAACAAACTAATGGTAATCAAACCTATTAAAATTCTTAACAAATCAAATAAAACCACAATTGACATTAATCAACAACCAGAACCTAAATTAATATTAATCAACAACAAAACCTAAACATAAACAAATCAAACCTACTAAAAATGCTTAAAAAAACCAAATATATAAACAAATTTGTGGTCCATTTTCTGGTGAGAACATCACACACATGAACAGAGTTTGTGACACCATCTAACCCTAAAATTGAAACATTTAACCTAATCAATCAATTTGGGGACAATTATACAAACTCAAGTAAACAATCAATCAATGAAGGATGGATGGATGGTTACGGATTCCAGGGACCGAAGACGAAGGTCCACCGCCAACAGCAGTGTCGCCGCCAAATAATATGAGGCAGTGGCGCCGCCGAATAATATGAGGCAAGGAACAGCGTGGGAGGCGGGGTTGTGTAGACAGGGCGTAGCAGCGGTGGATGGATGGAAGTGCAGGAGGAAGGTGGCGGAGGAGCGGCGGCGAGGTGGAGCAAGGTGGTGGCGGCTGAATCAAAGGTGGGAAGGGGCTGACGGGATTTGAGGGTTGAAGAAGAAGATGTATAGGTTTTAGGTTTGAGAGAGCTAAGGGAAATAAAAGTTGAGAAGAGGTTAGAAGTAGCATGAACAACACTTCTGGGAGAAGAGGACGGGCAGAGGTTTTTTAATGAAATGTCTTCGGAAAAACAAACACACTGCAGACCACAACGTCTGCGCCTGGTCTGCGCGGCGCAGACAGAAGTGGTCTGGAAAAACAAACACCACCTAAGTCACTCGAAATCCTATTAATGATTTATAGTACCAAATTACCATTAATATATACTTATACAAGTCCTAATTCTTATTGGCTTAGATAATATGATATGATAATTTAAATCCAAATTAATACTAACCAAAGACGTCATTCTCTTATTACATTTAAGAAGCAAATGGTTTAAGGGTCACATGCATTATGCATAGACTCTTTGTCACGTCAAGACATATGCATATATTGTCGATCTGTATGTATACATGTTCACCTGTATATGCATTTATTTAGCCATACAAATGCAAGCTTTCACCTTTGTAATAAATGAATAGTAAATATGATTGGATATTCACTGAACAACCCACCCCCTCTTCTTTCAATATTCAAGAAACTTGTGTTAAGTGTGCCTTTTGCTTTTCAAAAAAATATTATTAATTTAATTTCTAAAGGTTTCCTTTTCAAATATTTTCTTTTTAAAGATTTGTTTTGACAGCTGGTGATGGCATGCAGGTAAATTAAATCCAGTGAAATTATGACCTTATTTAGATTGCTAGATAGGTTTTAGAAAATGGTATTTAATCCTGATGTTACTATATAAAAAGAATAAAATAAATTTATTTTTAGTTTTTTTTTACTGTTTAAATCTTGTTACTTTTTTACAAGGGTTTTTTCATTTTTGTCCAACTTCCAAAAGGTATGTCTGTTCTTTGTTGTTTGTGGTTTTATATGTGGGGTGGGGTGGGGTGGGGTGGGGTGGGGTGGTAAGTGGGGTTGGGGTGGCTAAGATCCAGCTAATTAGTTTGTATTTATATATAAAGATGTATAGAAGAGAATAAACTCTTCTTATCTTGAGTTCTTTCTCTCATATTTTTCTGTTTTTGTTTCTTAATCTATTCAGTTGACTATTGTTGAAACAGGCACAAAACATGGACTCATCTTCCAAAATATATGGAGATGGAACAGAAGAATGTCAGAGCAGTGAATCTGGCTGGACAATGTACATTGGTTCTTCCATGGATGATGATGATTATGATATTGTTGGTAGTGGTAAGAAGAAGAGTATTACAATTGTCAAAGATGAAGATGAAGATACAGATGATTCTATGGCTTCTGATGCTTCTTCTGGTCCAAGTAACCTACACCTTCAACCACCATGGGAGGTACAAGATAATAATAATATTAATAATAATAATCAAGAAAAGTATAATAAGTGTTTAAACAAGAAGAACAAGAAAACATCAGGGAAGAAGAAAGTTGGGTATGAAGAAACAAGAAAGAAAGATGAGAGTTTGGTTAAAGAAAAGAGAGGTGTGATTAATACTGTTCAAAGTGGCAATTGGCCGTGGTTTTCGGGTAAACGAAAGTAAACAAATAAACGAGTTGTGGGTGCTGGTGATGGTGGTGGTGGTGGTGGCCGTGGTAAGCATAGGCTAGTAGCTAGCTAAAGCTTTTGACATGAAGTTGTCCTAGAAAGAATTGTTAAATACTAGGAATCATACTGTTATTTTTTGTGTATGGTTCTGTAAATCTAATGAAAGATCCATCATATGTTTATGTTTATGTTCTTTGTCTCTTGGTTTAGATCATTCATACTTGTTCATTGTTACATATCTAATTATAACCTAGTTATCTCCGAAATCATATAAAATAAAATACCGACCATGTTAATAAAGATTTAGATTTAGTAGTAAGATTAGAGAGCACATGTGTTACTCGTTGCTTGCATGTTACAAAATCTAGGAATCACTAACGCAAAGTACTCGAGCATACTGATAAGTGATAACACAAACAGTACGATCGAGTATGTGTTCGCGATCAATTTTGATGAATATTCAATTCCAAGGATCAAATAATTGAAAAATGTTAAATGGCTTGAGTTCTAACACGTCAACTTGTAATTATAAACAACAAAGCCAACTGAAAAATCATACCTTTTGCGTGTATGGTTTTGAAAAATATATTAATCCATACATATTAATGATACTTGTCCAATGATAATGATCTTCTCTATCTCAAAATAGAAAAAGAAAATAAAAATAGATAATGTTATTTTCAAGTGAGAATCTAATACATGCATGAATGAGTTGTACAGTACAATAACAGAAACGTGAAGTGGTAGAATGAAACACTTGTAAAGTTGGTAAAGCACATGAGATGAAGGTTGGAAGAAGGTAAGGTCTAATTATAAGCCACAGCTCAAACAGCCAAGTTCACAGATAGATCACACCATAACCATTTCATGCTGCACATGCTTCATTCCTTAATTGTCTTCATTAATTTATTTATTGGTTTACATTTATTATGAAGGGTCGATGAATGTTTGTAGTGATGGGCGTTAATGTTTGTCACTAAGACCATCACTTTCATGACCTTGCATGAGACGTGTACAGTTGTCATTTCCACTTTGGTAGGGCGGCAAGGTGATTAATGTATATAATAAAAGGTCGATGGTTTAATCTTTATAGCGTGTAACATTTAGCTGGTCTAAAAAAATAAAAAGACATATACAGTTGGTTAATTACTAATATATAATTCCACTATTCAAAGTTTTACTTAATACCAGCAAATATTAACTTTTAAGTTAATTCCATTGGTGTTGGAAGGACCTTTTGGATTGGAACCAATAGCACAACCACTTGATTGAATACTTTTTAACCGTCTTTATTTTGGCTGGTTAGTTGACACAACCAGTTAAATTAGAAAGGTGATTGGATTGGATTTCTGGATTTTATATATTTATATTGTTTTAAAAAAATTAATGATTCATTTACTACTTAAACTTTGTATTTTATTTATTTCAGGTTTCAAATTTAACGTTATAAATCTTCGACAAATAGTTATAAAGTAGTCTCATATGATGTTTTACATCACATATACATATATAAAGAATATTAAATAGATAGATAAGCGACATGTCACTAACCGCAACCAAAATGAGATTATCACCGATGCCACGGGCAGTCATATGACTCATATTTGTCTCTTAAAGTGAATACAAGTTTTTGTCTGAGATTCCCACATCATTCTTTTTAGTTTGTCGAGCAGTAAATGTGCCGACAGACCATCCGTCGTTGATAAAACTATCCACTAGTAGAGACGTACAAAAAAACCGGATTTGATACAGGAATCTTTTTGTAACCTGGAACTGATCATACCAAGTAACCGGTTAGAAAAATTACCCAAACCTCTAGTTTCTGAACCAATTTAAGATTTTTAGGCCAGGAACAAGTTTGTAACTGTGTATTGAGGAACCGATTCTAGGAATCAATGATAGCCGGCCGGTGAGGGATCTGGCCATTGCATAACAACTTTATAATTGTTTTATTATTTTTGCCTTTTTTGAACTTTTTTGTTTTATCTTTTACCCCATGTGTTAGTCTAAATAAGTATTAGATGTGCTAGTTTAATCACAACTCTAGTAAATGTTTTCTATTCTATCTTACAGATATCTCGAAAGCACTATCAAGTGACCTTCGAAAGTGGGCATCTTTCCATTGGTGTTAGATCTTCATTGATCACACAACTTAACCGTGCTGAAAATTAGTTCGAAAATGAGGCACATAACAATTAGGCGCCAGTTTGCTTATGTGAAATGTCAATCTGTCAACGAAGTTCGATGCAACAATTGTGGCGGTGTTTTTTAAGTCGGAATCGAACTTCAAATTGGAAAAACGTTTAGAAATGTATTGCAAGGTGTTTAAAGGCACTCCAACTCAAAGTGAAACAACAATGTCAAATGATGGAAATATTTGAAATTTTAACATAATTGTTGTTCGGGATAACATGGCAAAGTTTGTTATTAACGAAGGTTTTTTGTTCAACAACCCGAGCGTAATGACTCTCATGCAAAAAAAATATTCAACTGTATTCGCACATGTATGTCAAGCTACCCTTAGATTTGATAGTCTTAAGATGTGGAAATATGCCAAAAATACGACGTTAGGATTGTTTAGGTATCAACATATCGAAGAATATTTATTTCAAATTTTGACAATTGTAATAACAACTTATAAGTGAGAAAACGCAGTTTTCGTGGTATTGTTTGACAACACCTTGAATAATAGTTCTACCATTGAGTTCACTATTGATGAGATTCGGGATCTTATTCTAGGCGAAGACGTTAGGTGAAGAAATTCAGGTGAATCATTAAGTGATTTAATGCATGTTGCTAGAGGAAGGAAAAATAATAAAGGTAATGGGAGTGGGAACAGGAAAATGAGTCAGTCTAGGACTTGGAAGGATGTGGTATGTTGGAAATGTAACTAGACAAGACATTTTAGGAATCGATGTCCTAATGAAAAAATGAGAAGAAAAAAGTGAAAGAAGTCAACACTGCAGAAGAATACTCAACTGATGAGGCATTAGTTCTTAGTTGTGAGGGTAATGATGATACCTGGGTCATGGATTCTGGTGCTTCATTCTATGCTACCCACAACAGTGAAGCATTGCAGAATTTGAAGGAATGTGATTTTGGTAAGGTTAAACTAGCGAACAATGATGTTCTTAATGTTATAGACATTGGTGACACGAATTTAGTTACTTTAGCCGATTCATGGAACTTCAGGAATGTCATAGTGATTCCAAGCTTAAGAAAAAGCTTATTTATGTTGGCCAGTTGGATGAACAGGAACATGAGGTTAAATTTGGGAACATGCAGTGGAAAGTTGTTAAGGGAAATCTTGTCATTGTTCGAGAATGAAAGAGGGTTCGTTGTATATGGTTAGTTTATCGTCTGAGGGAGTGATCGACCTAGTTCAGAAAAAGACCAAAGTCCGGTTCACAGAGTCTGGTGGGTAGAAGAAGATTTATTTTGCAGTAGATAAATACATAGCCGCAAGTCAGATTCAGGATGAACGTGCTAAAATAGGTTCAGAAAAATCAGTAAGGGGTGTTCGTGGCAGTGGGACATCTAGTTGTCGACAAGTCAAGCTTTAGCCTGAGTTACCAGACAATGGGTTAAGAGAACTTATATTCCAGCTGTTAAAGTCTCTCCAGATGATTACTTGCTAAATATGGAGAGTGTTGTTTGTTCTCAATGTATTATAGGATTCGACAGTTCGTGTAAGTAGGAGCCTGTAGGGACAGAGAACTAGTCATTGGTAGTTGTAGCCATAACTAATGTGTTGGAGCTCGGAGGAGCTTCAACGGGCCTTCAAGTTAACTGATGAGAAGGTGCTGTAATCACAAAGACGAGAAAGATTACAAGAGGTGTAAACGATCATCAGTAGGCAGTTTGAAGATTATCAAGCCTCCAATTGGGAGATTGTTGGATTTAATATAGAGGCTCGATTGTTTTTGAACCTCCTTCAAGAGAACTATGGAACAGAATATTAGAATAACAAATGGGTTGGCCCGTTTTGTTTTATTTATAGCTCATATTAGTTTTCTTGTTGAACAAAGAGAAAACCTTAATGTTGTATCTATTTGTATTTAGTCTTGTACTTGTAATTCCTCATCACATGTGAGGTATATATAACAATAATAAAAATATCCTGGTTGCGGCCCGTGGACGTAGGTCAACCGACTGAACCACGTATATCTCGCATGTTCATCTTCGTCTATTATTTCGCTTACAAATTATTTGTGTTTGTGTGTGTTTTGCAATACCCGAATTCCTAACAAAAACAAAGTTTATAAGCATTTCATGACCTCTTGCAAGAAGTAAACTAGTTATTGAATCTCCAGTATCGATTTATATTATTATCAAACAAATTGACGATATTTGAAAAAATGCAACTACGTTTAATATCATGTGAGTTCTTAAATTAGTACTTTATCAAGTTTTTTGTCTTCAGAATTATCCGAGTTACGAATTATGAGGCTATATATTTTTGTAATGATGCAACCAATAAAAAGGTAATTTATAAAATTAACTAATGATATGTCTTCTATTAGGCCGAGCGTATTGGGCGACACTTTAGACGAAAATGGGGCGATAAAATGGTAGAACACCCCCCCCCCCCCCCATCCCCCGGCGATAATTAGGCGAAAAGGGGCAGAGACGGGGTAATCTTGTCGCCGTGCAATGAAGAAAAATAATAATATTATAATGAAATGACCATTGTTAATCGGTCAAATTTAAAAAAAAAGAATTAAACAATATATATATATATATATATATATATATATATAAACATACAACCTTTTTCTCCATTTTATACACAAATCATACCCAATTTCTTACAAAAAATAAACAAAATGAATCCTAAAAACAACCTGAACCAACCGAACTACCAACTCCCTGGTTTCGGTCAAGCGCATGGTTCGTAATCGAGCCAACCGAACTACCAATTCCCTGGTTTTGGTCAAACGTATGGTTCGCAATCGAGCCAACCGAACCAACCGAACTTACAATGGAACCCGAGGAACCTGAACCAACCGAGCTATCCGTATCAATTTTCCGACCCGAACCTAACATGTACGCCAACTTTCTCAGCCCCCAAAACACTATACCGGCGTTCGGTTCTACACCGCCGGAGTCGGAGCCGGTGACGGTACCGGATACGCAAACGTCACGGGCCTCCGGTTCAAGCAAAAAGCCGACCTGTAAACACAAAAAAAAAAAACAACCGGGGGGAGTCGACGACACAACGTGATCCATACAAGCATTGGAGTGAGGAGGAGGAGGTGGCCCTTGCAAGGGCTTGGATCGTCATTTCGGAGGATCCCGACGTCGGTAAGTTTTTTAATATTAAGTATTTATTAAAAATGTATTTAGTGTTTATTAAAATGTATACCAATTGTGACAAATAATTTTAATTTGTAGCTAACTTTCAAGCCACCGGGGTGTTTTGGAAGAAAGTATTTGAAACTTGGCTCGATGTAACCAAAAAACCCGAAGACTACAGGGGAAAAGAAGCGGTTCAAGCCCACTGGAAGGGGCTTAACGCCGATTGTCAAAAATTTGCCGGCATATGTAATCGGTTGCAGGGGCCCGGCTGCGTAGCGGGCATAACGATGGAGACATTATAACTCAAGCCTTGAGCGACTTTCGAGCTCAGGGCCAAACTGTTGAGCGCCCCAGGAAACCGTTCAAGTATTTGAATTATTGGAAAAAACTACGCGGTTGCGCGAAATGGGTCGGGGCACCAACCGTTCCCGTCGCCCGACGAGCCGGCTCATCCCGACCCTCAAAAAGGTCGAAGACGTCGTCGTCGACAAATTCGAGCACACCTAACACACCCTCCGATGCTCGTAGCTTCTTCCTGGAACACAGTTAATTTGGCCGAAGATTTTAATATACCCGACGACGATGAGGTAGAGGAGTTGCCTCGACCACGCGGGAGATCGAGAAAAAATAAGGGGGAATGTTCGTCGTCAACACGATTCAATACGGAGCTCGTTGAAATAAACGAGTTGGTCTGTCGTTTGGAAACAAATGCCAACGTAATTGGAGCCAACTTTCGAGCATCCAACAAACAACAAGAAAAGCTGAACCTGACGTTCGAATTAAAACAAATGAAAGACGACTACGAATCCCTCAAAGCGGAGG
>NW_027498326.1:0-135107 GCF_021521415.1 Bidens hawaiensis | reverse complement strand
GCGAAACGATCCAGGTTCAGAAGGATCAGGTGATTGAGGATCTTGGCAAAAAGTGTGAGAGGTTGCAGCGAGAACGTGACAATTTCGAGTCCGGCCGAGCTTGGATGGTGATGGAGGGGTTTCAATTGGTGTATGAGCGGGCCAAGTCTTGCCGCGATACTTGTCAAGTCTGGGATGTCATGAACCGGGCTGTCTTCGCATCAGGGTTCCAGCATGGTTTGAAATCTGGCTATGAATATCATGCCCAGGGGGTCTCCATCTTTGAGGTGCAAACATTTCTGAGACCGCTGAGGCTGATGCGGAGAAGGCCATTGTTGCATAGAATGCCTATGAGCCCCCCATATTGCAGCAGCTCCCCACCACCCCTGATGTGTCCATTGAAGATATCAAGGCTTGGTATTCGGTGGTTGAACCTCCCACTCCTTATCCTTGATCATGTGACTATTAATGTTTATGGGTGACTATGATCCCCTTTTATGGACTTCTTTTGGGATTTTATGTGTTTTGTATGAACAATTATGTCATCAACCCTTAAGGTTTTAGGTTTGCACGCTACTATTTCTCCCATTGGGGAGTTAAACTGACTTTTTTGATCGTTTGATCGCATTATGTATTTAACTATGTTGCGTATCTATTGTACTTGTCTTTCGTATTTGTATGATTGTTTTGGTTAACCATGTATCCTACTGGTGAGGCCTTCCCCTGGTCCTATATGACAGGAGGTTTAAAGATGTCACTTAGTGCAAGCTTTACTAATAAGTTTCGACTGTTAGGAGTCAATTTTTGAGTGATAAACAAATATACTCTCAAAGAGGTTTTCATGAAACTTTAAAAATGAACATCATGTCATTAAAATACGTGTCACATTACATAAAGGGATTACAAAAAGAACATGAATAGTGGCATGTCCTGTGAGTCTCCTCCCGGAGAGGTTATTATGGAGTCATAGAGACGTCCCTTGGGAGCACTTGGCTTGCTGTCACAAAATTCTTATATCTTGTCCAGCATGCATCGCCTCTTTGCCTTCCCCCGATCTCGGGCTTAGGCGTAATACTTCCACAGCTGCATTGCATTCCACGTGTGGGGCACTTCCTTCCCTGAATGGTATGCCAGCTTATGGGAACCCTTTTCTCCGGCCTAGATGACCTGGTATGGACCCTCCCAACGGGGTCAAACTTTCCTTGACTTTCCTGCTTGCTTGCCTCGTTTTCTCGTAAAACTATGTCCCCAACTTTGAACTTGACTTCTCTAACCCTCGAATTGTAGTATTTCTCCATTTTCTTTTTGTATTCGACTTCCCGTCTTGCTGCAGCTTCCCTTCTTTCTTCGGCGAAGTTCAAGTTTAGCCTAAGATCATTCTCATTTTCTACGGGTTGGTGACCCTATCTCCACGGGTATCATAGCTTCGGTGTCGTAGGTGAGGCTGAAAGGTGTTTCTCCGTTTCCAACCTTAGGCATGGTTCTATGGGCCCAAATAACGGTAGCTCATCTACCCACGAGCTCCCCTGTCGGCCCAAACGGCAAGTTATCACTTCGACCACACTGCGATTGGCTCTTTCTACCTGACTGTTTGCTTGGGGGTGAGCGACCGACGTGAAAATCTGCCTGCTCTTTAGCTGCTCGTACTATTCTCGGAAGACCTCCCCTACAAACTGTTTCCCATTATCACTTACGATAGTGTGAGGAAGCCCAAACCGGCAGACGACATTTTCCCAGACGAATCTCTTGCCCTGTTGACCCGTGATCGTGGTCAAAGGCTTGGCTTCCACCCACTTAGTGAAGTAATCAATTGTCACTATCAAGAACTTGGCTTTTCCTGATCATTCGGGGAATGGACCCACTATGTCAATACCTCATAATTGGAATGGCCAAGACGAACTGACCGGAACGAGGTTGAGCTTAGGCTTTCGTGTTACCGGAGCGTAGATCCGACAACTGTCGCACTTCCGTATATCCTTGAGGGCGCTCATGAACATGGTCGGCCAATAGTAACCGTCTCTCATGGCCCGAGCAGCCACCAATTTTGCCCCATGTGGATCCCACATATTCCCTCGTGGATCTCTCGTATGACGTATTCAGCCTCGTTGTAATCGATGCACTTGAGTGAAGGACCCAGGTAGGATCTTCTATACAAGACCCCTTCAATGACTTCGTATTGTAGGGCCTGGATCCTCAACCTTCGAGCCTCTTGTCTGTCCTCAGACACTGTTCCTTTTTGTAAGTATTGGAGGATCGGGGTCATCCAACAAGGTCCAGGTGTTTCTATGTGGGCGACCATTTCTTCTAGTATTGAGGGCTGGTTAATAGTTTCCACCTTGACGTTCTTTGCCAAATGGTCGAAGGCCACGGATGCCAATTTACTTAACGCGTCAGCCTTCTTGTTCAAACTTTGAGGGATATGGACAAGTTTGGTTTCTTTGAAACTTCGCAATAATTCTGTGGTGTTTCCCAAGTATTCTATCATCTTGGTGTCCTTGGCCTCATAATCCCCTTTCACTTGGTTGGCCACGAGCAGTGAGTCAACGTGGGCTCTAATGCGCTGGACTGGGATCTTTCTTGCCATCCTCAAGCCAGCCAACAGAGCCTCATACCGGCCTCGTTGTTAGTGCTGGGGAAGTCCAATCGAACCGCATATGTCAGCTCGATCCCCTCGGGGCTGATGAGAATCAATCCAGCCCCGCTTCCGTCTTCATTCGAAGCTACGTCAGTGTATAGATTCTAGAGAGGTTCTTCTGGGTCTACCGAAGCTTCGACTTCGATGTTTTCTCGAGGCTCGTCTCCCGGCATCGCCCCTCCCTCCTCATATGAGAGAACCCTGGTGAGAAAATCGGCTATTACTTGCCCTTTAAAAGCTGCCCGAGGTTTGTACTCGATGGTATGATCCCTCCAGTTCTATAGCCCATTTGGCTAACCTACCCTATATTTCTGGCTTCATCAATATTCTCTGGAGAGGCTTGTCGGTTAGGACTGGAATCACGTGGGCCTGAAAGTATCGCCTCAACTTCCTAGCCGTATATAACAAGGATAATACTAACTTTTCAATTGTAGAGTATCTTTCTTCGGGACCCTTCAATGTGCAACTAACGAAGTATATGGGTATTTGGGCCTCCTTTCTTTCAACCATGAGTGCTAACTGATCGTTTTACTACTGTTTAAGAGATAAAGAACCAATGTTTCTCCTGGGTGGGGAGCTGTGATGGTGCGAAGCTCGCAGAGGTGTGCCTGAAGTTCCTGGAAGGCTTTGTCGGCTTCTGTGTCCCAGAAGAATTTGTTTTTCTTCATGCTTCTTCTTAGTACTACCATGAACGGGAGAGTCCTTTCTGCAATCTTGGAAAGGAAGCGATTGAGGGCGAACAATCTCCCGTTCAGCCTCTGAACCTCCTTGATATTTCTGGGGGATTCCATTTGTATCAGGGCTTCCTCCTTTTCAGGGTTTTCCTTGAAGCCTTCTTTAGTAACTAACACCCCAGAAACTTCCCTTCTTCGACCCCAACTGAACACTTACCCGAGTTGAGTTTCATGTTGGCCCCTCGGAGAGTGTTAAATGTTTCTTTGATATCACCTAGCATTTTATCTTGGTCGATAATTTTGATGACCAGGTCATCAACATATATTTCCACGTTCCTCTCTCGCTGTCCATAGAACAGTTGGTTCATGAACCATTGGTATGTTGCCCCTGCATTCTTCATACCGAAGGGCATCTTGGTGTAGCAAAAGGTACCTTCGTTGTTGTAGAATGTGACACCCGGTAATTTTTCACACTCTAATGTATATATTTGATTTAAAGTACGTATTATTTATATAATTTATATGAGGTATAAACCATAGTATACTTGAAATGTGAACGAGAACAGTCGTTATGCCTATAGGATCGTATAAAGAGCCGATGAGAACGGCTATATGATAAAGACAGCCCAGTAATAGTCAGAGGTGACAAACATATCAAGCTAAATATATACCTATGATCCAATATAAGGGGTAATGGTAAGACCATGCCCAGTAATGTCCTAATTCCCTAATTAGGACCAAAACGCCATAAACGTTTAAATAATGGAATATAGTCGCCGAACCGGCCAAATCAATGCTACATTATACAGTGAGACGACCAAGATATGAAACTATGAAGGAATTAAAGGTATACTAGTCAAAATAATATGAAGTTAATAATTTAAACAATCCATGAAGGATTACAATATGGAGCACTATTTAACCGAATATAACTCCGGGCTAAATTTAAATATACATCATACCGGGAACCGAAATAAATACCGGGTTCCATACCATCTATAATACCTTATAGGTGATCAAATAAATTAGGAGAAGCTCATAATACCCAAGTCCAATATAAATTCCATAACTTGTTTACTCGATGATCAACTCGTCCTAACGACTATCCACTTAAGACCCGAACCAAGATTGAACTTAGCACTACATTTGGACAACCAATATATTTATTAAATGACCATAATACCCTCCCTTTGCAGCCCAAAGCCGAACCCCAACCTTTTCTCTTTTCGATTTTAAACACAAGATCAAACACCACATGAAGCCACCATTTATGCATCCATACATACATCCTTATCTTCATGCTACATCATCATCACCAACATCATCATTATAGTAGTACTTGCAAGCCACCAAGCCTCCAAGAATCCTTCAAAAATCCGGCTCCCCATCCCAATCAAATAAACAATGAATTTGCACCATACTTTGACCAACTATTGACACTTGATTGATAAGGTAGCCACCCTTAATTCAAGGGATATTGTCCCCTCTTTCTTTCCCTATTATATACCAAGGTTGTGGACAAAGAATTAACACATACAAACTTCAAAACACATTCCAAACTTCAACCTCTTCCCTCTCGGCCGAAGAACAGCAGCAGGCCACCAAACAGCCGCCTCTTTGCAACCTGTTTTCTCTATAATTCTACTCTTAACATCTTGAACCCTATATATCGTTGGAAAGCTAGAAGAAATCCTTAAACCGTGGTAGAAAGCCTTGAACGGATCTCTGCCCGGAAAACTCGGTAAGAAGCTTTGAACCTTCGAAGGTCACTGCTGGAAACTGCATTTTCCAGCAGTACCCCCTCTCTTCTTTTGTTCATATCTCACAAACCACTTGGTATTTTTGGGTGATTCTTGTTTAGGAATCCAAGGAAACTCGCAAGGATCACGAACCACCTTTTGAACATCCATTTCCGGCTTCATTTCAGCATTAGGTAAGCCGAAAACTCGAGTTGTAACAGTTTATGGTGGCTGGAAAAACACAGATTCTGTCCAGCCACGGTTTCATCATTTTACTTGACCCTAGTTAACCTATTTCATGTTATTTAAACATAATGTAGACCCTCAACATCGTGATTAACGTCAAGGAACTTGGATCTCGCCTTAAACCAGCTCAAGAACGCTCAAAAACCGACATTCCCAAGGTACTAATGCCATAAAATGTTTAGTAGAAAAACATGGACTAAGCCTAAGATACATATACATAACGAGGTGATGAATCATGAATATAAACTTGAAGTGTGTTAAAATGACATATAATGAAGGATAAATCATGTTAAGTAAAAGTTATAAAGGATTTATAAAGGTGTTAAAGGTGTTTAGGGAATATGGAAAATTAGTTAAGGGAATGAATAATTTTGATGATGATATAACACATAATTATAAAAGAATGAATAACGGTGATACAAAACGGATTCTTGAATGTGTATAAGTTAATAAGGAAGTTGATAACTTAAGCAAAACCGTGTCGGGTTATCATAAAAGTAAAAATAATAATAGTAATAATAATAGTGATAATATAATAATAATGATAAAATATGAGTACTAGTAATAAAGATAAAAGTATAAATAAAAGTGCACATTAAACATAAGGTGCAACCCTTGCATCAAGTTTTGAAAATAAAAATAACGATGATTGTACGGGTAAAATACAAGGTACACGTATATTCCTATATACGCAAATGAAAATATAAATACCCATGTATAATGTTATAAAAACAAAAGATGTGTATAAGAGTTATAAAAGTAAAAGATAACTTTATGTTACGAAGACGAAAATACTAATAATACTTATCATATACATGAGGAAATGATATATACAATTAATACACATATATTCCTATATATGTGCCATACGTATAAATATAAAATACGGGTTTTTGTGATGGACATTGCGAGTAACTGGAAGGGTGGAGGTGCCGGTAGTCGGGACGTCCTGTCTAGGCTGGTAAACGAATATATCATAGTTGGGCCCGTTACCTACCTGGGGACTAACGATGAGAGCTCCAAAACCTATTAGGCTAAAGCATGTCACGAACGTCATGATTACCGACGAATAATTTGTATCGAGCATTCCCTAATGCTCGGAGGATATATATATAAAGAGGATATAACGGATATACATAACAAGTATAAGACGTTGTCTAACGTCCGTATCGCTAATGTAAAAAAAGTATACATATATACCGTCACCTCATAAGTATGTATCGGGCTAAGTATTAATAGTTATATATTATGTACTGAAGTGCATACGTATACGATATAATACAGGAAACTCACCAAGTATAACGGAACATTATTCCTCATTTAAGGTGAGTCTCATAGCCCCTATTTTCACTATTTTCACTATGTTTTAAACTGTTTTCGGGGCGAGGGACACGTGTTTAAATATGTTTTATCATGGTGTATATCTTGATTTACAATGTGCGTGTACATGAGATATTTGGCGCGCTCATGGTACATAAAGTCCCCGGTATATATTGTAACCATAAACTATAGGCAACTATAGCCGAGGAACTCTACGGGTAGTACTACTGGTCTGACCAACCCACTCGTAAGTGGTCGCGCCACTTTATAAGACGGGTGCTTAGTTTTCCGATTTATTTATTCCCTCGTGGACTCGTGGGATGTTATGTGGGGCTTTATGGTGTATATATATAGTCAAGGAATGGTTACGAACTCATGTATTCATGTTACACTGCAAGTCATGGATACTGCATTCATGACGTTATGAGAATCATATTATAAAGCATTTTATCGAGTCACAAAACTTGTGAACTCACTCAGTTTGTACTGATTAAATTATTTTACGTGTCTTTCAGGTATTTAGCTACGTGGAGAGGTCACGGTGTCTCACTACGGTTTTATGTTAACTATGGAAATTTCATGAATGAGGATTTTATATTTTGGAGTTTTCACGGCTATTTCTCCCTTCGGCGGGACATAACTGTGAAATCTCAATATGTTATATGTAAATCTTTTTTTTATGGATATTTTGTAAAACTTATATTATGAATGAAATCCTCATGTATTTTATCATATAGTTGTTTGCTTAACCGCGCTCTCGAAAAACCTTTCATGAGTCGCACACCGGTTGTTTCCGCCTATGGACCGGGTGTGACAGACTGGTATCAGAGCCATGGTTATAGCGAACTAGGATTCAACCCTGAGTCTAGGCTATAACCCCTTAGATTCCCTCATGAAAACGTTTTTCATGCATGACATGTTTTCAAAACTTGCATTACACGAGAGTGCACGTGTCTTCACGACACCTTTATCGCAACTAACGGTCTAGTATAGGAATGACCAAAATAAGGGATAGAAAAAAAAAGCGATATTATCACTAATTAAACCTTAATCCTTTCAGCGATGGCCTTCCCGAACAATGATCCATATCATGGCCTAGCCATCACTGACTCCGACTCCGGCTCTGACTCTAACACTGATAGCAGCAGTGTCCATATGAGCGACGTTGTTCCAATTCCTGATGATCCTATAGAGATCTCCGATGACGAGCCTACCGAGGTAATCAGGCTCGATGAGGACGACAAGGTAACTTATGACGACGACGACCTTGAGGAGATGGAGGAGCTGGCTGCAATGCCCTCCGAGGAGATACGAGCCGCCGGGCTGAAAAGGTATGCCACGGACTCCGACGATGAGGTGCCCCGGACTATACATGAGGTAGGCGAGTCCTCACGCCCCCAAGGGCGCGCTACCTCCGATGATACAGAGGTCCCCGTACCACCGACCGCAGCAGCCGCCGAGGCTGAGCGAAAGGCCCTTGAGGAATGGCTCATGGATTGGGAGCAGAGGGTCGAGGTGTTTATGGAGAGCGTGAAAGGCAAGGCCTGTGAGACCAGTCTCCGCCTTGATAACCACTATGACTTGATCTTGGACGCAAGGATGAGAGTTCTAAAGTTGGAGCATATGGTAAGAGATGCATTGCACTTAGCTGATGTGGGAGCGAGGCGGGCCGCTGCCGCCGAACGAAGGGTGATGAAATTGGAGAATGAGGTTAAGACAATTCAAGCCTTTTTGGGAGACGTGTTTCCACCACCGCCACCACCGATGCCATGAAGCGACTATAGACTAGTATTAGCGGGTAGTAATCATATGTATGGGAAGTAATATATTACGGACTACGATCCGATCTTTTGGCAAAACGCTTGTATGTTGTAGGAGTTTGTAGTAGACTTAAACATAAACTTATGTAATCAAATCTTTTGATGTAATGAAGTTATGTTTATGATATATGAGTATGAGTATACGATGTGGTATAATGAGATGTAATAATAAAATCTATGTATGCGAGTATATGATTAATAAGTATGACTATAAGCAAATATATGGGTGTGAATGTAATAAGTATCGAACCCTACAACTACTTACATACAAGCGTGATGCCAATACTAACCGATCCTTCTTATTCTCAACTTGAAGGAAAATTCAAAGGAGAAGGAACGACAGTTTACCTAATACACCTGCGCAATTACAAGAAGTCATAGCGCAAGCGATAGCCGCCTACGAAGCCAGTAGGGGCGACTCAATTCAAGAACGAAGGAATTCCACAAACACTGAAAATGTAGCTCCAGAGACTGGCGGTGAGGAACGAGGATGTTCCTACAAAACTTTCATGACATGCAAACCGTGGTCCTTTAAGGGAACGGAAGGAGCCATAGGAGTTATCCGTTGGATCGAGAAGACAGAATCTGTGATAGCGATCAGTGGATGCACAGAAAAACAGAAAGTGTTGTACGTGACATGTATGTTTCAAGATGAAGCCCTATCGTGGTGGAATTTACAAGTACAAACCCTAGGCCGAGACGTGGCCTATGGTAAGACCTGGAAAGAGTTAAAGGAGATGATGGAAAAGAAATATTGCCCAAGGACTGAGATGCAGAAGTTGGAAAATGAGTTCTGGACGCTCACCATGAAGGGAGCCGACATCACAGCATATAACACGCGATTTCACGAGCTATGCCGAATAGTTCCTCATATGGCCACCACTGAAGAAAAGAGAGTTGAAAGGTACATCTGGGGATTAGCAACAGTTATCAGGGGACCAATCACGGCCACTAGGCCTGCGACCATGGCCGAGGCTGTTGAACTAGGTCTGAGTCTGACAGAAGATGCAGTACGAGCTGGCACCCTAGGAAAGCCAACTCAGAAGGAAGCAAGCCAACCATTCTCCCAACGCAGCAACAGCCGCCATAACAATCACAAGAGGAGCTGGGCCTCTCGTAATCAAGGGTCAAGTTCCAAAGAACCCCCTGTCAAGAAACAAGAAACTGTGAAAGTGTATGCCGCCCAGACCACGGATCAACCACGGAAGACGTATAGCGGGTCAAATCCGTGGTGTGACAAATGCAAGTATTATCATGTTGGTGACTGCTCAAGTATTGTGTGTAAGCATTGTCACAAGAGAGGGCATATGGAAGCTAAGTGTAGAATTAAGAATGGTGCAGTATATGTGAAGCAAGAACCGGGGAAAACGACACCACGAGCTTGTTATGGGTGCGGAAATACGGGTCATTTTATCAAGAACTGTCCGCAGATGAAGAATACAGCTCAAGCTAGGGCTTTTGTTATCGGGGCGGGTGAAGCTAAGGAAGACCCAAATGTCGTCACCGGTACGTTCCTACTTAACAACCACTATGCGTCTGTGTTATTTGATACTGGTGCGGATTTAAGTTTTATATCCACTGAATTTAAAGACCTACTTGGTTTAGCACCTAGTAAATTAGCAATGCCCTATACTATAGAATTAGCTAATGGCAAACAGTTACGATCAGACGATATAGTGGAAAGTTGCGTACTAGTGATGGGAGAACATGAATTTAACCTAGATCTGTTGCCGATAGATTTAGGAAGTTTTGATGTCGTTTTAGGCATGGATTGGTTAGCAAAGAACCATGCTGAAGTTAATTGTTATGACAAGCAAATCCGCATACCCTTGGCAAGTGGTGAAACGCTGACTATTCAAGGAGAAAGACCTGGCACTGTGATGAAGTTAATTTCGTGTATGAAAGCATGAAAGTGCTTGCGAAAGAAGTGTCAAGCTTTCTTAGCCCACGTGGTGGAGAAGAAGGATGAAGAAAGGAAGATAGAAAGTATACCTATAGTAAGAGATTTCCCCGATGTCTTTCCAGAAGATCTACCAGGGTTACCACCTCAAAGACAAGTGGAGTTTCGAATCGATCTAGTACCAGGAGCTGCACCAGTAGCGCGAGCACCTTATCGATTAGCTCCCTCGGAAATGCGAGAACTATCGAATCAATTACAGGAGCTACTAGACAAGGGTTTCATACGCCCGAGCTACTCACCTTGGGGAGCCCCGGTACTATTTGTCAAGAAGAAAGACGGTTCGTTCCGTATGTGTATTGATTACAGGGAACTTAACAAACTGACCATCAAAAATCGGTACCCTTTACCGAGGATTGATGATTTGTTTGACCAATTACAGGGATCTAGTTTCTATTCCAAGATAGATCTACGATCCGGGTACCATCAGCTGAAGATACACGAGGACGATGTACCAAAGACTGCGTTCCGAACGAGGTATGGTCATTATGAATTTCTAGTCATGCCTTTTGGGCTAACGAACGCACCTGCCGTGTTCATGGACTTAATGAATCGAGTGTGCAAACCTTACCTTGACATGTTCGTGATAGTGTTTATAGATGACATATTAATTTATTCCCGAACCGAAGAAGAGCACGAGCAACACCTTCGATTGATTTTAGAATTGTTGAGAAAGGAGAAGTTGTATGCAAAGTTTTCAAAGTGTGATTTTTGGCTAAGAGAAGTACACTTTTTAGGCCATGTCGTCAACGAGAAGGGAATTCATGTTGACCCTTCAAAAGTAGAGGCCATTAAAAACTGGGAAGTGCTGAAGACGCCGACGGAAATACGACAATTTTTAGGTCTGGCAGGCTACTATCGACGGTTTATTGAAAATTTCTCGAAGATAGCACAACCCCTTACTGCGCTCACACAGAAAGATAAGTCGTTTAATTGGGGAGATAAACAAGAAAAGGCGTTCTAAAACAGAAACTTTGCAGTGCACCTATTCTAGCCTTACCAGAAGGGATGGATGACTTCGTAGTTTATTGCGATGCTTCGCATCAAGGACTTGGTTGTGTCCTTATGCAAAGAAATCAAGTCATCGCGTATGCGTCACGACAACTCAAAGTGCACGAGAAAAATTACACCACTCACGATTTGGAATTGGGCGCAGTGGTGTTTGCACTTAAGATATGGCGTCATTACTTATACGGCACCCATTGCACAATCTACACCGATCATAAAAGCCTACAACATATATTTGATCAAAAAGAATTAAACATGAGGCAACGACGGTGGGTTGAATTATTGAATGATTATGATTGTGTAATCAAGTACCACCCTGGAAAGGCGAACGTTGTAGCAGACGCTTTAAGCAGGAAAGAAAGGGTGAAGACATCACGTGTTAAAGTCTTAGGGCTAACTATAAGTACGAACCTCACCACCCTTATCCACGAAGCCCAACGAGAAGCTTTGAAACCTGATAATATCAAAGACGAGGGCCTCCGTGGTATGGTTGACAACTTAGAATCCAAAGAAGACGGTACCCTGTACTTTGTCAACCGAATATGGGTTCCTCTCAAGGGAGGATTACGTGAAAGAATACTTGATGAAGCCCACAAGACGAAGTATTCCGTGCACCCCGGTGCAGATAAAATGTATAAAGATGTAAAGGGATACTATTGGTGGCCTAATCTTAAGGGTGATATAGCAAATTATGTGGGAAAATGTTTAACTTGCGCAAAAGTCAAGGCGGAATATCAGAAACCATCCGGATTATTACAACAGCCCAAGATTCCCATGTGGAAATGGGAACAAATCTCGATAGATTTCATTACGAAGTTACCTAGGACTCCAGGTGGTTATGACACCATATGGGTGATAGTCGACCGGCTAACCAAATCCTCGCATTTCTTAGCTATCAAAGAAACGGATAAGATGGAGCGGTTAGCTAAACTATATATAAAAGAGATCGTGTCAAGACATGGAGTCCCAGTCTCGATTATTTCCGACCGCGACAGTCGATTTACGTCTCATTTTTGGAAGTCGTTACAAAAAGCTTTGGGCACGCGATTAGATATGAGTACCGCCTACCATCCCCAGACTGACGGCCAAAGCGAGCGAACTATACAAACATTGGAGGATATGCTAAGAGCGTGTGCAATTGATTTTGGTGGTAGCTGGGATGTTCACCTTCCTTTGGTGGAATTTTCATATAATAATAGCTACCACACGAGCATAAAGGCTGCACCGTTCGAAGCTTTGTATGGTCGTAAGTGTAGGTCGCCCTTGTGCTGGGCGGAAATAGGCGATAGACAAATGACGGGTCCCGAACTAATTCAAGAAACTACTGACAAGATATTTCAAATAAAAGAACGACTGAAAACGGTCCGCGATCGACAGAAAAGTTATGCGGATGTGAGACGCAAGCCTTTGGAATTCCAAGTGGGAGATAAAGTTATTTTAAAGGTCTCGCCATGGAAAGGAGTTCCGAGGTTTGGAAAGCGGGGCAAGCTCAGCCCAAGATATACCGGACCATTTGAGATCCTGGAAAGGATAGGTCCCGTGGCCTATAAGTTGAAGCTACCTGAAGAACTTAACGGGGTACATGTCACATTCCATGTGTCGAACCTTAAAAAGTGTCTATCCGACGAATCTTTAATCGTACCCCTAGACGAAGTACATATTGACGAACAATTACATTTTTTTGAAGAACCGATAGCCGTAACCGACTGGAAAGAACAAAAACTACGAAGAAGTCGGATTAAATTAGTAAAGGTTCAATGGAAATCTAAAAGAGGACACGAGTTTACCTGGGAAAGAGAAGATCAAATTCGAAAGAAGTACCCACACCTTTTCCCGGACCCAACTATAACGGATAACTAACAACAAATTTCGGGACGAAATTCTTCCAACAGGGGGAGAATGTGACACCCGGTAATTTTTCACACTCTAATGTATATATTTGATTTAAATTACGTATTATTTATATAATTTATATGAGGTATAAACCATAGTATACTTGAAATGTGAACGAGAACAGTCGTTATGCCTATAGGATCGTATAAAGAGCCGATGAGAACGGCTATATGATAAAGACAGCCCAGTAATAGTCAGAGGTGACAAACATATCAAGCTAAATATATACCTATGATCCAATATAAGGGGTAATGGTAAGACCATGCCCAGTAATGTCCTAATTCCCTAATTAGGACCAAAACGCCATAAACGTTTAAATAATGGAATATAGTCGCCGAACCGGCCAAATCAATGCTACATTATATAGTGAGACGACCAAGATATGAAACTATGAAGGAATTAAAGGTATACTAGTCAAAATAATATGAAGTTAATAATTTAAACAATCCATGAAGGATTACAATATGGAGCACTATTTAACCGAATATAACTCCGGGCTAAATTTAAATATACATCATACCGGGAACCGAAATAAATACCGGGTTCCATACCATCTATAATACCTTATAGGTGATCAAATAAATTAGGAGAAGCTCATAATACCCAAGTCCAATATAAATTCCATAACTTGTTTACTCGATGATCAACTCGTCCTAACGACTATCCACTTAAGACCCGAACCAAGATTGAACTTAGCACTACATTTGGACAACCAATATATTTATTAAATGACCATAATACCCTCCCTTTGCAGCCCAAAGCCGAACCCCAACCTTTTCTCTTTTCGATTTTAAACACAAGATCAAACACCACATGAAGCCACCATTTATGCATCCATACATACATCCTTATCTTCATGCTACATCATCATCACCAACATCATCATTATAGTAGTACTTGCAAGCCACCAAGCCTCCAAGAATCCTTCAAAAATCCGGCTCCCCATCCCAATCAAATAAACAATGAATTTGCACCATACTTTGACCAACTATTCACACTTGATTGATAAGGTAGCCACCCTTAATTCAAGGGATATTGTCCCCTCTTGCTTTCCCTATTATATACAAAGGTTGTGGACAAAGAATTAACACATACAAACTTCAAAACACATTCCAAACTTCAACCTCTTCCCTCTCGGCCGAAGAACAGCAGCAGGCCACCAAACAGCCGCCTCTTTGCAACCTGTTTTCTCTATAATTCTACTCTTAACATCTTGAACCCTATATATAGTTGGAAAGCTAGAAGAAATCCTTAAACCGTGGTAGAAAGCCTTGAACGGATCTCTGCCCGGAAAACTCGGTAAGAAGCTTTGAACCTTCGAAGGTCACTGCTGGAAACTGCATTTTCCAGCAGTACCCCCTCTCTTCTTTTGTTCATATCTCACAAACCACTTGGTATTTTTGGGTGATTCTTGTTTAGGAATCCAAGGAAATTCGCAAGGATCACGAACCACCTTTTGAACATCCATTTCCGGCTTCATTTCAGCATTAGGTAAGCCGAAAACTCGAGTTGTAACAGTTTATGGTGGCTGGAAAAACACAGATTCTGTCCAGCCACGGTTTCATCATTTTACTTGACCCTAGTTCACCTATTTCATGTTATTTAAACATAATGTAGACCCTCAACATCGTGATTAACGTCAAGGAACTTGGATCTCGCCTTAAACCCGCTCAAGAACGCTCAAAAACCGACATTCCCATGGTACTAATGCCATAAAATGTTTAGTAGAAAAACATGGACTAAGCCTAAGATACATACACATAACGAGGTGATGAATCATGAATATAAACTTGATGTGTGTTAAAATGACATATAATGAAGGATAAATCATGTTAAGTAAAAGTTATAAAGGATTTATAAAGGTGTTAAAGGTGTTTAGGGAATATGGAAAATTAGTTAAGGGAATGAATAATTTTGATGATGATATAACTCATAATTATAAAAGAATGAATAACGGTGATACAAAACGGATTCTTGAATGTGTATAAGTTAATAAGGAAGTTGATAACTTAAGCAAAACCGTGTCGGGTTATCATAAAAGTAAAAATAATAATAGTAATAATAATAGTGATAATATAATAATAATGATAAAATATGAGTACTAGTAATAAAGATAAAAGTATAAATAAAAGTGCACATTAAACATAAGGTGCAACCCTTGCATCAAGTTTTGAGAATAAAAATAACGATGATTGTACGGGTAAAATACAAGGTACACGTATATTCCTATATACGCAAATGAAAATATAAATACCCATGTATAATGTTATAAAAACAAAAGATGTGTATAAGAGTTATAAAAGTAAAAGATAACTTTATGTTACGAAGACGAAAATACTAATAATACTTATCATATACATGAGGAAATGAAATATACAATTAATACACATATATTCCTATATATGTGCCATACGTATAAATATAAAATACGGGTTTTTGTGATGGACATTGCGAGTAACTGGAAGGGTGGAGGTGCCGGTAGTCGGGACGTCCTGTCTAGGCTGGTAAACGAATATATCATAGATGGGCCCGTTACCTACCTGGGGACTAACGATGAGAGCTCCAAAACCTATTAGGCTAAAGCATGTCATGAACGTCATGATTACTGACGAATAATTTGTATCGAGCATACCCTAATGCTCGGAGGATATATATATAAAGAGGATATAACGGATATACATAACAAGTATAAGACGTTGTCTAACGTCCGTATCGCTAATGTATAAAAAGTATACATATATACCGTCACCTCATAAGTATGTATCGGGCTAAGTATTAATAGTTATATATTATGTACTGAAGTGCATACGTATACGATATAATACAGGAAACTCACCAAGTATAACGGAACACTATTCCTCAATTTAGGTGAGTCTCACAGCCCCTATTTTCACTATGTTTTAAACTGTTTTCGGGGCGAGGGACACGTGTTTAAATATGTTTTATCATGGTGTATATCTTGATTTACAATGTGCGTGTACATGAGATATTTGGCGCGCTCATGGTACATAAAGTCCCCGGTATATATTGTAACCATAAACTATAGGCAACTATAGCCGAGGAACTCTACGGGTAGTACTACTGGTCTGACCAACCCACTCGTAAGTGGTCGCGCCACTTTATAAGACGGGTGCTTAGTTTTCCAATTTATTTATTCCCTCGTGGACTCGTGGGATGTTATGTGGGGCTTTATGGTGTATATATGTAGTCAATGAATGGTTACGAACTCATGTATTCACGTTACACTGCAAGTCATGGATACTGCATTCATGACGTTATGAGAATCATATTATAAAGCATTTTATCGAGTCACAAAACTTGTGAACTCACTCAGTTTGTACTGATTAAATTATTTTACGTGTCTTTCAGGTATTTAGCTACGTGGAGAGGTCACGGTGTCTCACTACGGTTTTATGTTTAACTATAGAAATTTCATGAATGAGGATTTTATATTTTGGAGTTTTCACGGCTATTTCTCCCTTCGGCGGGACATAACTGTGAAATCTCAATATGTTATATGTAAATCTTTTTTTTTTTATGGATATTTTGTAAAACTTATATTATGAATGAAATCCTCATGTATTTTATCATATAGTTGTTTGCTTAACCGCGCTCTCGAAAAACCTTTCATGAGTCGCACACCGGTTGTTTCCGCCTATGGACCGGGTGTGACATAGAACGCTTTCTTTTCCTCGTCCATAGGGTTCATTTGGATCTGGTGGTATCCCTTATATGCATCAAGGAAGCACATGAGAGGGAATTGGGTGAGAGATTCTATCTTCTTCTCGACTCTTGGCAATGGGTACGAATCCTTCGGGCATACCTTGTTTAAATCCTTGAAGTCCACACGCATGCACCAGCTGTTATCGGATTTCGCAATCATGACTGGATTCGATATCCATTAAGGATATTTAACTTCCCGAACGAATCTTGCTTGCAGGAGCTTCGAGGTCTCTTCTCGTACCTCTTGACTTTTCCGGGGACCCAAGCTCCTCTTTTTCTATTTTACCGGTTCCATCCAATAGAACTCATCAACGCTATGCTGGACCAGATTTCGTGGGACTCCGGTCATGTCCTCGTGCTTCCAAGCGAACAAGTCGGCATTGTGTAACAATACCTCTTTTAAACTGGCCTTCCCCTTGTCAAATAGCTGGGACCCAATTCTCACTGTCTGATCCGGATGTTCCCCATTTAAAACTCATTCCTCCACCCCTTTCCTTGACTTGACCCCTTTTCCAATGCTGGCTATTATCTCCATAGACGACCGGACGGTGGCTATTCCTTTATGGGTGGGTAACCTCATGTATCGGTGGACGGTGGATGGGACAACCCGGAGTGATTTTATGCCGAGTCGGCCTAGGATAATATTGTACTTCGACGGTGCCCGTACCACAGAGATACGGAGGTAAACTGCTGGGCCTTCTCTCCCTCTCGGAGAGTGAACGGGAGAGTGAGGGAACCTAGGGGTTCCACTACTTCCCCAGAGAATCCCATTAATGGGCACACTCTTTCCACTAGTCGACTTTGGACTTCTTTCTGTAATCTTACGGAACAGTGTTCATACATTACTTCAACTCCACTCCCCCCATCGACGTGGAATCGAGCGACTCGGTGTCCTGCCACACTGGCCAATATGTTCAAAGGCATTTCCCTGGCTCCGTCTTCTCTTAATCCTGGGAATGACACTTCCGCCTTCATCCATGCTATCCTTGCAGGGAGGAGCCTACTCTTCCCATTTTTAGAGCCCTTCAAGGATTCCATCCTTCGTCATCCCTCCTCCGGATGATGTCAACGAAGTGTTTTTCCTCGTCCTCCTCCTTAGTTTTCAAAGGAGATTCTCTAGGGGTGGGGGGGGGGGGGAAAGGTAGTTGTCCTAACTTCAAGGTCGCCTCCCATAATTTCTTCAGCTGGACACAGTTCTCGGTGGTATGACCATGACTTTTTTGGTAGTTGCAATACCTCTGGGGGTTTGGCTTGTATACTTGCTTAAAAGGGCTACTCGATTTGGGCTGACATTTGGCCCTATCTGTCAGTAATACATACTCCCTTCCCGGAGGGAGCCTTTGCCAAAAAGGAGGTCTGTATCGGGGACCTTCGAGGCATGTGTTGGAGTGGAACTGGGGCGGATGGTAAATTGTGGACGGCGTGTAACTGGAGGGATTTCGGGGAGGCATGTAGGACATGAAACGGGCTTTTTCGAATGGCGTTCTCGCTTTCTCGAGGCTAGGGATTCCGACACTCTTCCCCCGAGGGGTTTTTGCATCACTTTTTCGTTTCCCACTCTCTTAGGTTGGACATTGTGTCCTTGCCCCTGACAAAGGCCCTCACGCGTTCCATATGTTGGTCGAAGGTGGCCGGAAAATACTCTCCCAGCTTTTCAGTCAGCTGGGAAAACCTTACCCTGTTTATGAAACCACTGATCTTCATGACTTTTGGAACCCCTTTGATGTTCATGCTTTCGGCCACATACCGGTCCATGAATTTCTCCACCTTCTCTTCGTCCCTTCTCTTTATGTGTAGGATCTCGTTGGGATTCTTCATTGCCTTCCTCTTCTGACTGAACTTTCGCATGAATTTTCCCCTCAGCTCTTCATAACTATCGATACTTTCGGGTTCTAAACTGTCAAACCATACGCGCCACCCCCCTGTCAGGGTCTGGGGGAACATTTGACACCAGGCCGGAATGGACCACCCACTCACCATCCCTACCCCTCGAAAAGCATGTATATCGTCTTCAGGGTCCTGAGTTTTGTCGTATTTGTCCACCATGGATGGGTAGTGAAGTTTGGGAGGTAGTGTGGCTTCTGTTATCCGCCGGGTGAACTTGGACACGTCAGATTTGTCAGATGGTCGATAGGGGTATCTAGGGTATCATGGGAAGATTTTTTATTTTCCTTTCCTTTGACAGACGAAAGGAGGGTAACAAGGGACTCTAAGAGAATGTTAGAGGCCTTGTTTTGAACACTCTTAGGTTCTTCCCTGTCTCCTTGTCCGGGTGTTTTGAACGACTGGCGTGTCTTAACAGCCATGAGTTTTTCTTTCTTTTCTTGCTCGTCTAGGCATGCCTTGAGGGCATCTCTGTGAGCCCGTACGAACTCAGGGTTATTTCCCACCTTTTCTTTTGAGGTTTTTCCCTTCTCAACCCTTGATCTAGAATCTTCCTTTTCTATCTCGTCTTCAACCAGCACTAAGTCTTCGCTCTCTTGTGTGTCTTTAAGAGATAGATCTGGGTTTGGTAGATATGTTCCTCCTTCTTCCGCCAGTGTCCCCAACGCGCTTCCATCGCCGGATGGAGATTGGAACGCTGTTTGGACCTTATTCGAATTCAGGTCGGTCATCTTCTCCAAAAACATGGGTGAGACTGTTATTTACACGGGTCCCACGTATGGCGCCAATGTTGAGACCTCAAATGAATTGATCTAGTTTGATAAACTGTTATTTGTGTGTGTATGTGATGTGAGAGATCTGATTGGATAGTTTTGGGTGTTGGATGACCGAGAAAGAGGAGACAGATTATATCATATACCGTGTCATGAGTTTTACAAAGAGAATGTATACATTTATAGGGTCCCGGAGGAATCTTTCCCCGGACCGTTACTCCTAAGGTTCAACCTATTATCCAGCAGTCTCTTCCTTTTCCCCTGACTTTGACAGAGAACTCATTGTTATCCGTTGGACATTTCCTGGCCTCCTTCAGAGTACGTATGCTTCAGGTCTGATCTCGTCTTCAGTCCTCCAGTGGTTGGTCTGTCGTTGACTTGGTTGTTAGTCTGAGTATGCACTGGACCTCATTGGCCTGCGCTCCTTATCTTGGGCCCGTTTGTTTTGATGGTGATTCTTGGGCCGAATCCGAGGTAGCCTCTTCAGTAAACATGCTGGTACACGCAGATAGATTGAAGTATACGTTGTATGGAATAAAGTACGTTTATAGATCAAACTCCTCTAGAGCATAAAGTGTTATAAATTTAAAACCCTATAACCAAAACTCATTGCTTGCAAATCTTACTACCCAAATTCGTTATTTTTGAGAAACCACAAGAGTAACCGTATAATTAACTCTTTTATTTAAAAAAATAAATAAAATCAATTCTGGGATTCAAACTTGTAATGATTTCTCAAAAAATAATGAATTTTTGTGCTAAGGTTTTTTAAATTTCATGTACCGGGTTTTGATTGTTTGGTTTCAAATTTATAAGGTAAGGCCAACAGACGTTAAATTCATTGTATGTAGAGGTAGGGTACTAAACCCGCCTTAGACTAACATATAGTTACGCTGAGCGAAGAGATCAAGCGCCAGACGGATAACATGGCGCCAGGACCATGGTCAAATATAATAAACATTCCCTGACACCTCGGGAATGGTAGCGCCAAGATCTCCACCAGCATGGGACAAAAAGGAAGAATATACGGGAATATCATCCAAACCAATGGGGAGTAGACAACACATAAAGGACGGTACAACATAGTACACCACGTCAATATTTAAAGGCCACGTTGCCCACCAACCTCCATGGTCGCACGAATGGAGAATATAATTGGTGGAAAGCCTGACACGGTAGTTGGCCACACTCTTTCTCCGATGGTAAAGGATTCATCATCCAATATTATACACTCTCTATATATACTCGTACAACATCATAAATACTGATTCTCACGCCGGAGGGTGGTTACGAGAGAATCCCCCCCCCCCATATTCCTCGTAACGAGCTCACGGTGTTCTGTTTTGTAGGAGACATTCGTCTGCACCAAGAAGGATTCTAAACCATCGTGGGGAACACTTAACCTTAACTCTTGGGCTAAGTCATTAGACCTAAGGGGTGGATTTGTGTTTCTTCATTGGTGCCATCCATGCTTATTCCCAGAATAGTACATTCGTAGTAACTACATTCTTGATCCAGATGAGTGGTAAAACTCCTGCCAAAGAGGTTGACCAACAGTCAAAGGCCAACCAAGAAGGAAACCTGGATATTCTCAACGTGATAGGTAGTGGCGAAGGCAACGCTGATGCGTCCACCCTTTGACCTACCATCATGGAAAAAGCCAAAACGAAATCACGAACGCAGACAGCCTAACTGCTAGAGATAATGGGCTGGCTGGAGGTAGAACAACAAAAACTCATGGCTAAAGTGCAACAAAAAATGTCGTCGGTTTTGTGACCATGAAACTTGTTTGACGGAGAAGAAAGTAGCAACAATGCGGAGGAAGAATATGAAGGCGATAAAGATGAGTCAAATCCAATTCTAACAAAAACGCCAGCAGGCAAAAAGCAAAACGCTAAACCAAACAACTGTTTAGAAGATAACTAGCCACAGGGGTCGTGCCAAGCGGTGGATTCACATTAAGATGACCCAGATTATGAAAGAAAGTTGGAGAGGTCTAGAGCCAGCTGTCAAAAAGCTCATAAAATACCACCCAGACGCAAACAAAGACTTCTCTAAACCATATCGGCCAACAACATCGGCCGAAAGGTCAAAGATTGTTAAAAGAATCACTGAGGCGGAACTACCAGAGAATCCAAAAATTCCTCCAACAGTCGACCAGTACGACGACCTTTCCGACCCAGACGATCACTTGCAAACAAACATCGTAGCCGGACTAGTGTCAGGATGGACCATGCCACTATGGTGCCACATATTCACATTGACACTAGTCGGCGCGGCAAGAGCCTGATTTGAGCGTTTGCCAGAAGGACATTCACAAGTTGGGATGATCTAGCCGGCAAATTCACTCAGCATTTTAGTCAACAACGGTGCCATATCAACGATCCTGCAGATTTCCTCAATGTTACTAGAAAAGATAATGAAACGTTGGAAGATTTTATCACCAGATTCAACAAAGAGGGATTGAACATCAGCAGTGTTGGTGAGGAACTCATGTGCGAGGCCTTTTGCCAGAATGTAAGGTGCGACGACCTCATCTGCACCCTCACAGGAAGAATGGTATGCCCCAAAGCTGGGACGCCATCATGATGGCGGCAAAGAGGTACGCGCGAACAGAAAAAAGCCTGGGTAAAGAGTTAGCGCGTATTGACGTGAGGAACGATATTAACAAAGTCCGTCAAGGTAAAAAGGTAGCTTCCATTTGGTCACAGTTGAACCATGAAAACCAACCAAAATAAAGCACAACCTATGAGTCGTACAAGAACAAGCAAAGTGCGCAACCACAAGTGTCCAACAGATGGACCCCAATGACCAAAAGCTCAGTGCAGATAATGTAAACGAAGGGAATCCAACTCAAAAACCCACTCCAATCAAGCCAGGTCTGAACGCGGACATGACACGGTATTGTGACTATCATGAACAACATGGTCACACAACCAATCAGTGTTCAAATATGAAATATGCCATCGAAGAGTATGAGAAAAATGGAAGATTGGAACAACTAGTCCAAAGCATCAAAGGTAGAGGAAGGCAACCGCCAAGTCATGACAGCGGAAGGCCAGAAAAAAAACTCAAAGAACTACATGCCAACATGATCACTGGAGGCGCCACGAACAAAAGGCGCAATCAAGTTGAACATGCATCCTGGAAAGAAAAACAGATAATCTTCCCAAAAGTGAAAGGGGGAGCAAACCGAAAAGCGCCATTGGTAATCACAGCAGTCTTTGGACACTACCGAACGCCTCGCTTCTTCTTTGATGCGGGAGCCACATCCAATATTATGTATCGCCAATGTTTCGATTTACTGGAGGAAAATGATAAGCGCAGACTGACCCCTGTCAATGCCCCAATAACACGTTTCAATCAAAGTATTGAATACCCGTTGGGACAGTTGACATTTCTTGTGACACTCATCGATGGAGTACACTAAAGAACCGAAGATGTAGACTTCCTCATCATGGAAACCCCACACGCTAAGTATGATATACTCGTGGGAAGAGAGGCGATTGGCGACTTCAACGCCAACCCATCAACGGACCATGGAATATTGGGGGTACCAATGTCTACATGTATAGCATTGATCCATGCTAACAAAGGATGTCATATAGCGGAAGCAAAGGTACCACAACAAAAGATGTTGAAGACAAGCAGGTCCAAAGAAGTCAAGAAGTGGGTTCCCAATGGAAAATTTCTAGAACAAAACGTGACCGTTGGAGCCACCCGTTCCGACCATACCCGAATGGCGTTGAAGAGGTTACTTGTCAATAACATAGATGTATTCGCATGGACTTCAGCAAACATGAAAAGAGTACCGAGGTCCAAAGCGGAACACAAGTTGAAAGTAAGCCCAATTTTCGTACCACTAGTACAAAAACGGCGGAAGATGGGGCCAGAACAGACAACGGCCTATCATGAACAAGTGAAATAGCTCTTGGACGCGGGAATAATCCGAAATTCAATACCAAACATGGGTGGCAAATTCAGTAATGGTGCCAAAAGAAAATGGCCAATGGCAAATGTGCATCGATTTTAAAGATCTCAACAAAGCATGCCCTAAGGATTGCTACCCTTTACTGGAGATAAACCAAAAAGTCGATGCGTTGGTTCCTTTTCGGTACAAATGCTTCTTAGATGCATACAAAGGGTACCACCAGATCCACATGGTGGCGGGGGATCAAGACAAGACGACGTTCTAAACAAACAATGGAACGTATTGTTACAAGATGATGCCGTGTGGCCTCAAAAATGTAGGGTCCTTATATCAGCGCCTGATGGACAAAGAATTCAAGAACCAAACAGAAAGAAACTTAGAAGTCTACGTGGATGATTTAGTGATCAAAAGTGAAACAAAAATATCCATGTTAAAAGACATCGAAGAGACTTTCAAGACATTGCGGAAGATAAGCATGAAGCTTAACCCAGGGAAATGTTCCTTCGGGATAGAAGAAGGGAAATTCCTAGGGGTTATCGTTACCAATGGAGGATTTAAAGCCAATCCCGAAAAAATAGAAGCGGTAACGTAAATGTGTTCCTCGAAAACCATCAAACAGGTCCAAAAGTTGAATGGGCAATTGGTCGCGCTCAACAGATTCCTGTCAAGCCATGCAGACAGATCTTTTCCATTCGTTTCATCCCTGAGAAATTGTCTCAAAAAATCTCAGTTTCAATGGACAGTTGAAGCGGAAATAACATTTTAAGAGATCAAGTCGTGCTTAGCGGAACTGCCAACATTAACAGCGCCAAAAGCCAAAGAACCGCTAGTAATATACCTAGCGGCTTCGGACAAAGCAATCATTGCGGTTGTACTGGTAGATAGGGATGGCGTTAAATCGCCCACCTACTATGTTAGTTGCACATTGGCAGATGCGGATACAAGATACTCCACTTTGGAAAAGTTGGTTTTGTCGCTAGTGCAGACAGCGCGCCGCCTAAGAAGATATTTCCAAGGGCACCCAGCGAACGTCCTCACCAAATATCGCCTGCAGAACGTACTAGCCAAGCCAGAATTATCTGGAAGATTATCAAAGCGGGTGATAGAGTTTGGGAAATACGCCAGTGAATACAAACCTAGACCGGCGATCAAAGGTCAAGTATTGGCATACTTTATAGCGGAGGTACACCAGGAAAAGAGCAAGAATGCCAAAAGGAGATGGAACCCCCATTTGAACAACATAATGAACATATATGGAAAATTGCCAAAAGATCACCAATCCGGACGGACAAGACTTCATGTATGCAATACGTTTGGAGTTTTAAAGCACGGATAATGAGGCAGAGTATGAAGCATTGTTGGCAGGATTGAGAATTGCCAAAAAGTTGGGGGCAAAACATCTAGAAGCACATATTTATTCAATGTTGGTAGCAAACCAAATTGAGGGATCATATGATGCAAAAGATGATAAGATGGCCTCATACTTAGCACAAGCTAATGCGCTAATGGCAACCTTCGTCACATGCAAAGTTAAACATGTGAAACAAAGTGAAAATAAACAGGCAGACACTCTCAGCAAATTGTCGTCAGTTAGTTTTGAACATCTTGCTAAAGACGTCCGTGTCGAAGTGCTAGCAAACCCCTCCACTACCGTAAGAGAAGTTTGTGAATGCTCTGCGAGTACAACTACTTGATGACCCCAATCATCAATTACTTGTCATCAGCAATCTTGCCAGACAGGAAAGCGGAAGCCAGGAAAATCCTTCACAAAGCGCTCAATTACACATTCCAAAATGGCGTTTGTATAGACGATCTTACCTCGGACCACTCCTCCGATGCGTAGACGCACAAGATGCGAACTAACTGTTGCTAGAAATACATGAAGGAATTTGTTGAGTTCATGCAGGCCCGAGAATGGTCGTAGCAAAAATTATGAACACGGGGTACTATTGGCCAGACATGCATGTTGATGCAGAGAAAGAATTACAACGGTGTAACTCATGCCAGCACCATGCACCAAATACTCTCCGCCCCAAGAATGCAATGATACCGGTGACGTCATCCTAGCCATTCCAGAAATGGGCGATCGATATAACAGGGCCGTTTCCCGAAGCGTCGGGCCGAGTGAAATTTTTGATCGTAGCAATTGACTACTTCACCAAATGGATTGAAGCAAAACCGGTTGTCGTGATAAACGCAACCAGCATCAAGAAGTTCATCCGGGAATTCATCATATGCTATTTTGGATCACCCTTGTACTTGGTCAGGGATAACAGAACACAATTCGTAGACCAGCGCATCAAGGCATGGAACATAACTCAGACATTCACTACTGTCGCCCATCCACAAGGAAATAGGGAAGTTGAACGCGCTAACCGAACCATCGTGGGCGGGTTAAAAAGAAGATTGGCAGGATATAGGTCAGGATGGATTGATCAACTCGCACATGTTCTTTGGGCGATCCGCACTCAAAGGAACACAAGTAATGCAGAAACACCATTCAGCCTGACTTATGGCACAAAAGCGATGATCCCGGCAGAAGTCGGTGTACCATCGCCAAGAATCCTGTTGCATGCCAACAATGAGAGCGAAAGATGCCTTGATTTAATGCTTCTGGAGGAAGATGAGAACTGGCAGCAATGCGCGAACAAAATTACAAGCTCCAACTCCAGAAGTATTAAGACGCAAGAATAAAAATTTGTGAGCTCAACTCAGGAGATTACGTCCTTCGCAACAACGAGGTATCAAAAGCTCAAGCGCAAGGAAAGTTAGCACCAACCTGGGAAGGACCTTACCAAATAAAAGAAGTCCTAGGGAAAGGTGCTTTTTCGCTGATGTAACTCGATGGCTTGCTAATTCCAAGAACATGGAATGCGGCGCAGCTGCGAAGGTGTTATATGTAAATCGATTTCACCTTGTAAAACCGGGCCAAGGGCCATTTACAATGAATGAAAACGATACTCCGCATTTCAACGGCAAAAATATAAGTGCAACACTTTAACAAAAATTCATTCCATATATATACAAAAAAGTGTATTTACAGAGCGGATACCAACATCCTCCAAACAAATTACATTCCTACAACTATACAAAATGTATGCACGCGAGAAGGCCTAATCAACATCTAAACTCTTCTCCACGTGATCTTGAGCCATGACAGCATCATCACTGGTAGACGGATCGTCTTGCTCTGTCTCCAACAGCTCACGCAAAAACTGCACACCATTCTTCTCTTTGGCGTATTGGGCGACGGTGGACAAGATGGGAAACGAGATAGCATCATATTCAGCCTCCGCCGCTGCATACTCCGCCTCCACATCAATGACATGAAGCATGTAGGATTCAGGAGGAAGGTTGTCCAGCAAATACGTCACAGCCTCCTGAAAACCGGCCTTATGCACTAGTTGCTACGCAGTAGTGACAAGGCGCCCGACGCAATTAGTCATATCATCATCAGTGATTATGCGTTGAGCAACCTGAAGGATGACAAAAGAAACAAGTTAGAATCAAGTTAATGAGCGAGAATGGGTAACTAGTATAAAGTACCTTGCGAGTTGCTTGTTTCAGCAACCAATCGCGGTCAGCGGCAGCGACAGCACTCTCAGTAGTTAAAGACTCGATGGTCTTCTCTTGAGAGGCAAGTGTATCAGCTAGCTTGCCCGCATCTGCCTTCCTCAATGCTGCCTCCGCCTCCAATTCATCAATCCGCTTACGCAGATTGACGTTTTGCTCTTCAAGTTTGGCGGAAATCTCCTTAGCAGCATGAGCCCGACTGCGTGCGTCAGCAACATCATCATTAGACTTCCTGCGCGCAGCCTGGAACTCCTTGTAGCGCTCAGCGCGCTCCCAGACAGATTCCGCCAAATCTGCCTCAGCCTTCGACAACTTCCCTTCAACAGCAGCCAGAGCCTGGCGGTTCTCCGCTGAATCCCGACCCGCATTCCAGGCGGCAACCTCCGTATTCTTCAACACAATCTCCATCTATCTCATAGTAGCAGAGATTTCAATCTTCTCTGCATGAAGGGTGCGGTTATCACGCACCAACTCCACTATACTAGAGAGACTTTGCACATGGTGAAAAATGGCGTCAGACGCCAGACTGTCCCTAGGTTGAAACTTACGAGGAATATGCTCGCCGGGAGGATAATGTGCTCCAAAAATTCTATACACGTAGCAGGGTCTTCAAAATTGGCGCCGTGGGTGACCTACCACCTAGGTTGATAAACCTGGTTGGTCACAACAGAATCGCGGGGTTCCGTATCTACTCTAATAGACACGCCACCACTGGAACCACTGCCACTGCTACTTGAAAAATCAAAAAATCTACCACTAACCACCGCCCCAACATCAAAAAGAGGAGGTTGAACAATCTCTTCTCCGTCAAGAACATAAGTCTTGACCGACGAGGACTCCTTAAACTTCAGAAAGTCAGCGAACGATCCACATGCTGACTCACTAATGGGAACCTTAGGCAACTCGTCCGCAGTTGCCTTCATCGGTTCAAAAACTGATGATGTGGACTGGGACTCAGAAGGAATAACAGATTCCGCCGATACAGGCACCTTCGTCACAATGGTTTCGGCCTCAGACGGGCCAACCACACCCGTCATCAGCTGCAAAGTAACCGACTGCAGCATAGGCATCGCCTCGGACAAGTTGCACACACTTGTCGTCATCGGAAAACTAAAAACACCCGTCACCAAAGGTATGGTGGCAGCAGAAGACACGGCGGATGATTCATCCATCGAAGAAGACATCTTCAAAAAACCTGAATGACAAGGAAATGATCAAAAGAGTGAAGAGAAGTAACACTAATAAAAATAATTCATGACACCATACCTGAGGACTTAACCAAGCCAGTCAATTTCACGAAGCCGCAAAGGCGGGGCTTCTTGAAGAGATGCATCTCTTCCTCTTCTTCATCATTGTCCGCCGAAGCGGACGATGCGTGGTGTGGGACAGTGAACGTCCCAGAAGCAGCAGCAAAATCAAGAGTGGATGCGGATACCGTAGTATCCACCACGGTTCCGGCCAGAGAGGCTGAAGGCATCATAAGACCACCCACCGTCGAAATTAGGCCAGCGGCGAGCGGACTCGTGTCCACAACGGTTTCAGGCTGAAAGACTGAAGGCAAAAGAAGACCTTCAGTAGCCTGGCCGCCAGCGTTTGGGAGTGACACCGCGCCAGATAAAAGGACGACATCGTCGTCATCATGCACGGTGTCTCTCTTGGCGGTATCTGTGACATTTGTACGTTTTTCGTATTGTATTTGTATTCGTATTCATTGAACCGACCCATTTTATCATTTAATTGTATTTGTTTTTTAAAGTTATCAATTTATGTCAATTTTAATGATTAAAATTTGTATTTGTTCATTATCTATTCGTATTGTCCATCTCCGAGCCTTAAAAGTTTATAAAATACTCAAGTCCAATTTTTTCGGGTATAAAACGTAAACAATGTAAAGATATTAAAGATATATCAAGTTTTAACCATGTTATGTATAGTTATAAAATTCAAGGTGCAAAGTGTAATTTAAGTTAACAACAATATATAAACTTATTCAAGGTTGAAGGTTCAAAAGATAAATTAAAACTTAAAAACAAAATATAAATGTTTTAATAGTTGAAGGGTCAATGTGTAAATTATTCAAAATATTATAATAATAAAAAAAACCAGCCTAGGGTTCCGGCGCCGGCAACCCTTAAAACGATTCGTTTATACCTCTTTTTGATCCGTTAATTAGCCCAAACGACGTCTCCACACCTCCTAAACATTATTACGTGATTTTTTTTACCATTTATCACCTAATTTACACCCCTTAATCACCCACTCGTCGGATTATAATAAATATCTTATTAACTCGAATTAAACACCAAAACATCCAATTGAAAGTATAAATAGGATGCTAATCATCGTCTAAACCTACTACAAACATAATACTTCACAAACAAACTGTTAGTAATCTTGAAATCGTTCTTATAAACTCGGTTCCGGCCAACTCGTCGTTCAACCTCTTTCCGGCATCATTCGAGGTAATTGATACATGGTTTTGATTTGTTTTAACCCAGAAAACAAAACCCCTAACCTAAATCAATCAAACATGGAATGAATCTGGAGAATTGAAAACCTAGGGTTTTAGTGTAGAAGATGATGTTAAGCTTTTGTTTAAAATTAGTTATTTCCAACTGTTAACAATCAAAACTGTTTGGTCCAGTGGTTGTGTATGTGTTGTGTGGTCATGGAGACCCGGGTTCGAACCCGGGTCACAACAGATCCTTATATATATTTTTTAAAAACTGTTTTATTAATTATAATAAACCAAATATATAGTTACAAAAACATATAAAATAAATAAAATTAGTTTATAGTTAAATAAAAGATGTTTTGATTTCCGTTAACAAATTTCGTTCAAGAATCAACTTTTACATACCCAAACCGCTCGTTAAAACTCGTAAAATAATTATATAAATAATATATATAAAATGTCGTTGTAACTTTATAATTAAACATATCGGTGACGACAAATTCCGTAAACATTAATATTAATTTTGTAAGTAATATTATAATAGTAAGTCATAAAAACCCGTTAACTTAAATATTAATACACTTGAAAATGTGTAACAAAATACTTATAAAAATATAGACGTATGAACTATAAAACCGACATATTATTCCATTAAACTAGTTAGTAATTCTCGTGTTCTTGTTATTTTAGCTCGTGAGATTCGATCGTTCGGTTTCATAGAACGCGCTTATCATATTACTTTCAAGTTATCATCAAACCTCAAATGTGAGTTTCTCACACCCCCTTTTTACCCTTTTTAACTATTTTTGGAGTAGCATATATATCCTATCAACAATTAAATTTCATTTATTTATTATTACAAACTACAATTCGTTACATGGACTTGTGTGCTTATTTGTTCACTTGCTCAAAGACTACTTGCTCATGGTTGCCTCAATAAGTATGATCATACGCCCCCCTATGCACTCAGGCTCTCGATTTTATGAGTGGAATAGGGACCCCCGATCCGAGTACATTTGGTTGTTACCGAATGAAAAAGACATTGCTTGCGCTATAACTACACTAAGTTTCGTGGAATTGTATGGTTTTTATGTACTCGTATAGAACTTGTGTGAACTCACCAACTATTCAATTAGTTGACTTTATTTTATATATATGCTACAGGTACTTACATTAGAGGATGAAATGGCGAAAGGCACTAGAATTAGGTTATTTCAATAATAAACAAAGAAGTCATGTGTTTATTTCTTCCTTTGTATTTGTTTTATTAAACAACTTGTGTACTTGGGATTTGAATGAATTAATGATATTATTGTCACTTAATAGTGTCACATGTGTTTTGGGCAATCTGTACGTCACACTTGGGTGTATTCCGCTTTAGCCGGGGTGTTACAGATTGGTATCAAAGCCGTGACTATAAGATAGGACATTAGACATAGTGTTCTAGTTAGTTATAGTTTATTTGCTTAATTGTTTAGGTTGCATGATTAAAAAATTATATGGGCCTTATGTGATTGTTTAATGCATTTGCTTAATATTTTATTGTCAATTCATTTATGCCTCATGTACACAAAGCACACACAAGTCCAAGGCTTATGCCTAAAAGCAAAGATTTTTCAAACATTTTCAATAATCGATTTTTATTGTGGTGTTCCGATATTTCTTCTTCTTAAAGATGGTTCATTATAGCGGGTATGTAGTAAATGGAAGGGGGCGTGCTTGGTTTCCGAAAATCTTGAAACCAAGGTTATTGAAACCTAAGGATAAGCAATTCATGTAAATCCCAATCAGACGCGGGGCCCGGTTGCTTACCTGGAGAGTTAGGAAAGGGCATGAATCCTATTAGGCCAAAGCATACCACTTTCAACGCCATATGAATCACAACTTTTAGTTTTCACCGCGATCATGTTCTCTTTGTGAAAAGAATATGGTTGCACTCCTCTATGTTTTACAATATGTTTTAACTGGAAGCCTGTACACGAATACCCAGCTTTCGGTTTGATTTGATTTCGAATTTCTTTGATGTTTGGAAAATAAGAGTCCATGGTGGTTCATGAAAACTCTAAAGTTCCACACAAGATTTATTACCATTGTTATGATTTTCATTTATGTATTTATTTTAAAACAAACTTTAACAAGGAATTTCTTTTATACCATACCCTATACCGAGCCTCACGAATTTCGTTATTATTGTTCGCAAAATGTCTATCCATTTCAACAAGCACCGTTCTTCCAAAACCTCTAGCCGTAAGTTAACTGCTCAAATCACCAAACAACTAGCCGCGATCATTCCTGATATGATGACCCAAATTCACCAGAACCTTTCTGCCAGTATTGCCTATGCTTCAAGCGAGCCTAAACCATCTCACTGTTCGTATATGACTTTCACCAGCACCAAACCACCGGAGTTTGATGGGACTGAAGGTGCCACTGCCCTACTTCAGTGGTACGAACAAATGGAAAGCAAATTCCTCCACATTGAGTGTCCTGATGATAAGGGAACCCATTTTGCTACAAGTGTCTTTGAAAAATGGCCACTTACCTAGTGGGTGAATGAAAAGACAACCCGCGGTGCCGAAGCTGCCATGGCTATGCCATGGGATGAATTGAAAGAACAGATGACCAAACAGCTCTGCCCTCCAAGTGAGCTTATGAACTTGGAAGCTGAGTTTTGGAACCTCAAACAAGAGAGTGGTGAGCACGTAGCATACACTTCTCGTTTCAATGAACTCAGTGTGCTGGTACCCCCACCTTGTTACCCCGACTTCACGTGCCATCGATAAGTACATTCGGGGACTACCAAGACAAATTCAAGATAGTGTCTTGAGTGGTGCCCCCAAGGAACTAGGTGACGCGATTAACCTTGTTGCAACCTTAACAGATAATCATGTTAAAGCCGGTACTTTGACATCGAAGAAATCGAAGAAACCTGCTGATAAACCCTTTATCGAGTCCAAGGAATCGAAACCTGAGTCATCCAAGCCTGCTTTCTCCTCACACCACCATAGCAAGAAGCGCAAGAACTATGTGCTAACTCAACAAACCGCACCTCAACCTCAAACTAACCTTGCATCAACACCCAAGAAACTCTACAACGGACCCCTATCCGTATTGCAACTTTTGCCGATGTCATCACCCCGCCAATGCTTCTTGCCGCCAATGCACCCGTTGCAACCGTTTTGGACACCTTAGCACCGTTTTTCCTGAGACTGCTATTGTACCAGCTGCTCCTCTGCGGTTTGCTCAACCCAACCCCCGTTCTATGCCATATGTTCAACCCATAAATCAAATGCGAGCTTGATATAGTTGTGGTGATCCTAACCACTTTCGCAATGCGTGTCCATGACTCGCACATGTGAACACCCTTCAGCTTGCTTCAGCTCCGTTGTACCAGGTCCAGACGTACCAAACCCAGCAAGCTTATCAGCCACAGGTTCCACCATTATTGGCTAACCAAGCTCAAGTTCAGCCGCAGCCCGCCATTTTAGCTCCTGCACCACAAGGTGGTCAAATCTTTCAAGCTTCTCAAGCTCCTCAAGAAAATCGTGGGCGTGCTTTTATGATTAACGCCAATTAAGCTCAACAAAACGTCGATGTGGTGAATGGTACGTTTCTCGTGAATGACCACTTTGCAACCATTTTATTTGATACTGGTGCAGATATGAGCTTTGTGTCTTTTGAATTTGAGCCTTTGCTTGCTAAACCTTGATCAAAGCTTAAGAACTCGTATTCTGTTGAAGTAGCTAATGGTAAATCTGTAACAATTTGCTCGGTTATTCAAAATTGCAAATTAAATCTAAATGGCCACAAGTTCTCAATCGACCTCATTCCTATGCAATTGGGAAGTTTCAACATAATAGTAGGCATGGACTGGTTATCTGTTCATCGTGCTGAAATTGTTTGCTTCGAGAAATTCATTCGTATTCCGCTTGCCAATGGTCAAATTCTTCGTGTCTCTGGTGAAAAGCCTTCTTCCTCGAGCCTAAATTTTATCACTTGTTTTCAAGCATAAATGTACTTATGCAAGAAGTATGTTGCATTCGTAGCCCATGTGGTGGAAAAGAAAGAACGAAAAATTGAGGACATTCCTGTTGTTCGCGAGTATCCTGCGGTGTTTCCCGATGATGTTTCTGGTATTCCTCCTAATCGTGATGTGGAATTTCGAATAGATCTTGTGCCTGGTGCAACCCCGATTGCGAGGGCTCCTTATCGTCTTGCACCCTCCGAGATGCAAGAATTGTCTAACCAGCTCCAAGAACTTTTGGATAGAGGGTTCATTCGCCCTAGTTCATCTCCTTGGGGCGCAGATGTTCTTTTCGTCAAGAAGAAAGATGGATCCTTTCGTATGTGCATTGATTACCGTGAGCTCAACAAACTCACAATCAGGAATCGTTATCCCTTGCCTCGTATTGACGATCTTTTTGATCAACTCCAAGGAGCTTCATGCTCTCAAAGATTGATCTTCGTTCGGGTTATCATCAACTACGTGTGCATGAAGATGACATACCCAAAACCGCTTTTCGGACTCGTTATGGGCATTACAAATTTATGGTTATGCCTTTTGGGCTAACCAATGCACCCGCGGTGTTTATGGACCTCATGAACTGCGTATGCAAACCTTACTTAGATAAATTCGTAATTGTTTTTATTGACGAATTCTTATTTATTCCAAGTCCAAAGCCGAGAACTAGAAACATCTTCATTCCGTCCTTGATCTCTTAAGGAAGGAACAACTCTATGCTAAGTTCTCAACGTGCGAATTCTAGTTGAAGGAAATTCCGTTCTTATGGCATATAGTAAACGAAAAAGGTATCCACGTTGACTCAGCCAAAATCGAAGCCGTCAAGAATTTAAAAACACCAACCACTCCTACCGAAGTTCGCTCGTTTCTTGGTCTTGCGGGTTATTATCGTCGCTTCATTCTTAATTTTTCCAAGATCGCTTTGCCCCTAACCTCTCTAACTCATAAGGATAAACCTTATGTTTGGGGGCCAAAGCAAGATGAAGCCTTTCATACTCTTAAGCGCATGCTTTGCGATGCACCGATCCTTGCACTCCCCGAGGGCAATGAGGATTTTGTTGTCTATTGCGATGCTTCCAATCAAGGTCTCGGTTGTGTCCTTATGCAACGATGTAAAGTTATCGCTTACGCTTCACGACAACTTAAGGTTAATGAATAGAATTATACAAGGCACAATCTCGAACTCGGTGCCGTTGTATTCGCATTGAAAATTTAGAGACATTATCTCTATGGCACTAAGTGCGTGGTATTCACCGACCACAAGAGTCTTCAACATATTTTCGACCAAAAATATCTAAACATGCGGCAACGACGATGGGCTGAACTACTTAGCGACTACGACTGCGAAATTCGTTATCATCCTGGTAAAGCGAATGTTGTAGCCGACGCCCTTAGTCGAAAGACCCATGTGAAATCAATTCTGCTTCATTGTGTGACTGTTCAAACCGATCTCCAACTTCGTATCTTCGAAGCCCAACATGTCTCTGTCACCGAGGGTAATATGTACGATGAAATGTCCTGTGGTGTCGAGAATCAACTTGAAACTAAGCGCGATGGTTTGTTGTATTACCTCAATCGTTTGTGGGTTCCTAATCGTGACGATCTTCGCACACTCATCATGGACGAAGCTCAAAAGTCTCAATATTCCATTCATCCTGGTGCGGATAAGATGTATTTTGATCTATGGACCACATTTTGGTGCCCCTTTATGAAGAAAGACATCGCGTTATATGTGGGAAAATGCCTTACTTGCGCTAAAGTTAAGGCCGAGCATTAAAGACCTTCTAGTTTACTCATTCAACCACACATCCCTGTTTGGAAATGAGAGGATATCTCTATGGATTATGTGTGCAAACTCCCGACTACTCGAAACCGTCACGATAGTATTTGGGTTATAGTGGACCGTTTGACTAAGTCCGCTCATTTCATCCCGATCAACGAAAAGTTTTCGGTTGATCAACTTGCTCAAATTTATGTGCAGCGTATCGTTTATCGTCATGGTATACCTTTGCGTATCATTTCCGATCGTGATAGCCGTTTTACTTCTCACTTATGGTCATCGCTTCAAAACGCATTGGGAACTCGATTGGATCTCAGCACCGCCTATCATCCTCAAACCGATGGACAATCCGAGCGCACGATTCAAACACTCGAAGACATGCTTAGGTCATGTGTCATGGATTTCGGTGGAAACTGGGATTCTCATCTTCACTTGATTGAGTTCTCGTACAATAATAGTTTTCATTCAAGTATCGGTATGGCTCCGTTCCAAGCCCTCTATGGTCGTAAGTGTCGATCACCTATCAGTTGGAACAAAATTGGTGAAACCCAAGTCACTGGTCCGGAACTTGTTCAAGAGACTACGGATCTAATTGCTCAAGTCCGACAAAACCTCTTAACCGGTCGTAGCCGTCAAAAGAGTTACGCCGAAAACCGACGACCTATCGAGTTTAAAATTGTTGACCGCGTCCTTCCCAAGGTATCTCCTTAGAAAGGTGTTGTTCGTTTTGGTAAGTAAGGCAAGCTATCTCCTCGTTTCGTTGGACCTTTCAAGATTCTTGCTCGTGTTGGTAGTGTTGCTTACACACTCGAACTTCCTCAAGAGCTTTCTAACGTTCATCCGATATTTCATGTTTCAAATCTGAAGAAATGTCTTGCTGAGGGAAACCTCCATATACCACTCGACGAAGTGCGTATCGATGAAACAATGCACTTTGTCGAGAAACCGGTGGAAATCATGGATCGCAAAGACAAGGAAACTAAACGTAGCCGGATACCCTTGGTAAAGGTTCGTTGGGAATCCAAGCGTGGCGCTGAATTCACTTGGGAATGAGAAGATCAAATGCGAACAAAGTATCCTCATCTTTTTGTTACGGATTCTTCTGCTTAATTTCTGGATGAAATTCTCAAAAGTAGGAAATTTTGTGACATTTGTCAGTTTTTCGTATTGTGTTTGTATTCGTATTTGTTGAACCGACCCGTTTTATCATTTTAATGTATTTGTTTTTGAAAGTTATCAATTTATGTCAGCTTTAATGATTAAAGTTTGTATCTGTTCATTATCTATTCGTATTGTCCGTCTCCGAGCCTTAAAAGTTTATAAAATAATAAAGTTCAATTTTTTCGGGTATAAAACGTAAACAATTTAAAAATATTAAAGATATATCAAGTTTTAACCATGTTATGTATAGTTATAAAATTCAAGGTGCAAAGGGTATTTAAAGTTAACAACAATATATAAACTCATTCAAAGTTGAAGGTTCAAAAGATAAATTAAAACTTAAAAACAAAATATAAATGTTTTAATAGTTGAAGGGCCAATGTGTAAATTATTCTAAATATTATAATAATAAAAAAACCCAGCCCAGGTCCCGTCCCCACCCCCTACCTCGTTTTTCCGACCAAGCAAGTCCGACCGCCGGTTCTGGCACCGGCAACCCTTAAAACGATTCGTTTATACCTCTTTTTGATCTGTTAATTAGCCCAAACGACGACTCCACAACTCCTAAACATTATTACGCGATTTATTTTACCATGTATCACCTAATTAACACCCCTTAATCACCCACTCGTCGGATTATAATAAAGATCTTATTAACTCGAATTAAACACCAAAACATCCAATTGAAAGTATAAATAGGATGCTAATCATCGTCTAAACCTACTACAAACATAATACTTCACAAACAAACTGTTAGTAATCTTGAAATCGTTCTTATAAACTCGGTTTCGGCCAACTCGTCGTTCAACCTTTTTCCGGCATCATTCAAGGTAATTGATACATGGTTTTGATTCGTTTTAACCCGGCAAACAAAACCCTAACCTAAATCAATTAAACATGGAATGAATCTGGAGAATTGTAAACCTAGGGTTTTGGTGTAGAAGATGATGTTGAGCTTTTGTTTAAAATTAATTATTTCCGACTGTTAACAATCAAAACTGTTTGGTCCAGTGATTGTGTATGTGTTGTGTAGTCATGGAGACCCGGGTTCGAACCCGGGTCACAACAGATCCTTGCATATATTTTTTAAAAACTGTTTTATTAATTATAATAAACCAAATATATATTTACAGAATCATACAAAATAAATAAAATTAGTTTATAGTTAAATAAAAGATGTTTTGATTTCCGTTAACAAATTTCGTTCAAGAATAAACTTTTACATACCCAAACCGCTCGTTAAAACTCATAAAATAATTATATAAATAATATATATAAAATGTCGTTGTAAGTTTATAATAAAACATATCGGTGACGACAAATTCCGTAAACATTAATATTAGTTTTGTAAGTAATATTATAATAATAAGTCATAAAATCCCGTTAACTTAAATATTAATACACTTGAAAATGTGTAACAAAATACTATAAAAATAAAGACGTATGAACTATAAAACCGACATATTATTCCATTAAATTAGTTAGTAATTCTCGTGTTCTTGTTATTTTAGCTCGTGAGATTCGATCGTTCGGTTTCATATAACGCGCTTATCATATTACTTTCAAGTTATCATCAAACCTCAAATGTTAGTTTCTCACACCCCCTTTTTACCCTTTTTAACTATTTTTGGAGTAGCATATATATCCTATCAACAATTAAATTTCATTTATTTATTATTACAAACTACAATTCGTTACATGGACTTGTGTGCTTATTTGTTTACTTGCTCAAAACTACTTGCTCATGGTTGCCTCAATAAGTATGATCATACGCCCCCCTATGCACTCTGGCTCTCGATGTTATGAGTGGAATAGGGACCCCCGATCCGAGTACATTTGGTTGTTACCGAATGGAAAAGACATTGCTTGCGTTATAACTACACTAAGTTTCATGGAATTGTATGGTTTTTATGTACTCGTATCAAACTTGTGTGAACTCACCAATTATTCAATTAGTTGACTTTATTTTATATATATGCTGTAGGTACTTACATTAGAGGATGAAATGGCGAAAGACACTAGAAGTTAGGCTATTTCAGTAATAAACAAAGAAGTCATGTGTTTTATTTCTTCCTTTATATTTGTTTTATTGAACAACTTGTGTACTTGGGATTTGAATAAATTAATGATATTATTGTCACTTAATAATGTCACATGTGTTTTGGGCAATCTGTACGTCACACTAGGGCGTATTCCACTTTAGCCGGGGTGTTACAGTATCAAACCTCCTTCCAACTTCTAGCTTGTGCGACCTTCCCGCCGCAATTTAGGAAGGCACACAACATGAGACCGTTTACCTGCACACAACAAAAATAAGAAATGATAAAAATAACACATGTGAATAAAGGTAACATACAACTTACCCTCTTTTGGGTTAACGAAACTAGGAGGTGGCATCGGCCGCGGTGGCAATGACTGCCCCATAAGAGGAGGAAACACAAAGTTCGAGGCAGTCCTCGCAAGGATAGGCTCCTCACGCGGACCCAGCTTCCGGCGGTACAACATCTTCGTACCTTCAGGTGGAGGTTGCAGAAGCAACATCGGATCTACCACCTCTGCAACCACATAAAACAGTTAGATTAATAATAAAAATCAAAACGAGGGGTACAGGGATAATGACCACCAACCTTGTTCGTCATTTTGGACAAAAGGGACCTTCGTCGCATCGCTCAGATGAGACTCATCCCAAACAGCACCAGCGCACGCTCTGGATAAGCACGAAGTAGGGAAAGACAGGCCTATAAAGTGATAAACCAGTCCGCCCAATAACAAAGGACCGGTTTGGGCTCCGGTGGGTCCTTAGCATTCCCAAAATGCATGGCATGGGGACCACACGCGCAGTAACATAGAAAAAGAGAGACTTCCACTCATGCAGACTCTTCGGCGCGCCCAGAGCATTGGCCTTGGCGCCAGGACGGGTAAACAAGTTATACCATCCCAGAGAGTGGTGCCACACGTAGAAGGCCGATAACTTGTCAGCCGACGGCGTAATGCCGAGGCAGTGACAAGTGTACACGAAATGGCGGAGACGGGCCATTCTGAGAGGATGTATTTCGGTTAAATGCAACCCAAACACATCCAAAACCTCCAACAGAAACCGAGTAATCGGCAACCGGAAGTTGCCGAGGAGGAAATACTCCTTATACACGTCAATCTTGCCAGCAAGAGCCTGTCTGACTGTCTTGCCCGTAGCAGGCAACTCAGGCTCAAACTCAGGGCCAAGGTGGTAAACCTTGACCATGTTGTCGAAGTCTTCGGACGACATTCGACAACCAACGAACTCAATGGTGTTATTATTCTTCCGTTTGGAGGATTAAGACGACTCAGCCATACAAGAAATTATAAGAAGAAGACTAAGAAAAAGTGAATAAAAGAAGCAAACAAATTTGGTTAATAAGAAAGATGAAGGTGCAACCTCTCCTTTTTTCGGGTGGAGTACAAACACGTGGTAAGACACGCGGTCCAATCGCCAGACGACACGCCAAAGACAGGGCAGGAAAATGTGATATAGCTGGGCGCGTCACTGGATTCTCACCCACGCGCCTGATACAGATGAAAACACAGCCAGCAGAACGTAAAGGTCGTCAAACTGTCATGTCGAACCGTCGCTTCACTGACATTCATTTAATTAATCTTTCCCCGCTAAAATAACACGTCACTTCAACAAAATAGATAAGCATGGCAAAAACAAAGGCTTCACCAAGGGACGGTTACTATAACCTCCTGCCAAGATAGGCTCCGCAATGGGACGGTTAACTATAACCTTACGCCAAAATAGGCTCCGCCATGGGACGGTTAACTATAACCTCTCGCCAAGATAGGCTCCACTATGGAACGGTTAACTATAACCTCCCGCCAAGATAGGCTCCGCCATGGGACGGTTAACTATAACCTCCCACCAGAATAGGCTCCGCCATGGGATGGTTAACTATAACCTTCCGCCAAAATAGGTTCCGTAATGGGATGGTTAACTATAACCTCCCGCCAGAATAGGCTCCATCATGGGACGGTTAACTATAACCTCCCGCCATATTAGGCTCCGCCATATAACGGTTAACTATAACATCCCGTCAAAATAGGCTCCGCCATGGGACGGTTAAGTATAACCTCCCGCCAATATAGGCTCCGCCTTGGGACGGTTAACTATAACCTCTCGCCAAGATAGGCTCCGCCATGGGACTGTTAACTATAACCTCCCGCCAAAATAGGCTCCGCCATAGGACTATTAACTATAACCTCCCGCCAAGATAGGCTCCGCCGTGGGACGGTTGACTATAACCTCCCGCCAGAATAGGCTCAGCCATGAGACGGTTAACTATAACCTCCTGCCAGAATAGGCTCCGGCATGGGACGGTTATCCATAACCTCCTGCCAAAAGTAGGCTCCGCCATGGGGCGGTTATCAATAACCTCCCGCCAAAGTAGGCTCCGCCATGGGACGGTTATCAATAACATGCCGCCAAAATAAGCTCCGCCATGGGACGGTTATCAATAACCTCCCACCAAAGTACATTCCTCATGGGATGGTTATTAGTAACTTTCACCTAAAATGAAATACTCAAGACCCATAATAAGTCCATAACCCCCCAGGAGGACTTGTAGAGGTAGGGTACTAAATCCGTCTTAGACTAATATATAGTTCCGCTGAGCGAAGAGATCAAGCGCCAGGCGGATAACATGGCGCCAGGAACATGGCCAAATATAATAAACATTCCCTGACATCTCGGGAATGGTAGCGCCAAGATCTCCACCAGCACGGGACAAAAAGGAAGAATATACATCGGGAATGTCGCCCAAACCAGTGGGGAATAGACAACACGTAAAGGTAGGTACAACATAGTACACCACGTCAATATTAAAAGGTCACGTTGCCCACCAACCTCCATTGTCGCACGAATGAACAATATAATTGGTGGAAAGTCTGACAAGGCAGTTGGCCACACCCTCTCTCCCTCTTGCTATAAATACCGGAATATCTCCAAATGATAAAGGATCCACCATCCAATATTATACACTCCCTCTATATACTCTTACCACATCACAAATACCGATTTTCACGCCGGAGGATGGTTACGAGAGAGCCCCCCCCCCCCCCCCCCCCATATTCCTCGTAACGAGCTCAAGGTGTTCTGTTTTGCAGGAGACATTCGTCTGCACCAAGAAGGATTCTAACTCATCGTGGAGAATACTTAACTATAACCCTTGGACTAAGTCATTAGACCTAAGGAATGAATTCGTGTTTCTTCGTTGTATAACACCTAGGATATAAACGCAAATATATAAATTAGCGAATGGTGGTTGTTATTTCGATAGCTTATAAGACTATGAATAGACAAGTTGACGAAGTGGAGTCAAATCTTACTGTCACTTATGACATAAACTTTAATCCTTAAGTATTTTTTAGGCGACTACTTGTAAGTTGCGAGCGTGTATACCTAGTAGACACGTACAAAGTTAATACATATTAAATTATTAATCTTAGTAACAAACAACCAAAGGTTAATAAGAAAAGAACTAAACAAGTGATGATAGTTGACAAGTAAAACGAACAATCATAAATAGCCGTTAAAAGAAAGAAAAAAACAGCAACGATTAATAATTTCCATAATACTTTTAGTAACGTGTTATGCTTTAAATACATATATAAAAATTAATGATAATTCAATACACTTTGAAACGGTAATTATTAAACATCATTATACAACACTAATGTAGCACTCGTAAATAAACACATAACAAAGCACAAATATTTACTATAAAATAAATATGTGTACTAAATGCATAAAACACACAACGTTTATTTACAAATACAAATACAAAAAAAAAAAAGAAAGAGAAAAAATATTACTTTTACATATTACTAGAAAATACATAACAAAATGCACCAATGTGTTTAGTATAAATACATTTTATACACAAATATGCAGGAGACGAATCTTCTTTTTTAAAATATGTATCGAACACAAATTTAAAATATAAATGATATATAACCAAACAAAATAATAAAATATAAAAAACTATACCTTTTCCAAAGAAAATATAAAGATATGTTTTTATAACGGTTTAAAAATTGATATAATAAAAAAGTGGCAAACCATCAACTTCAATCTTTTTAACACCTAAATTCCAAATTTACTTTACATTTGCAATGATTTAAATCACAATCTTACATTTGTGAGGATGATAGCATACCGTTAGACCAATATCATCGCAAACTTTGGCAGCAAACATATGTCACAAATGAAGATTTTTTACTACACAAACAAAGTGTGTGTTGTGAAATCAGGGGTATCTTGTATAATCGTATGAGACCTTATTTAACATAAAATCATTATAATTAATTTCTTTTGAATTATTTCTATAGCTTTATAAATTACAGGTCATGTATTAAAGATCCATATTACATGATAAGAGTGTCAATATCAACATAAACTAGCATGTTGACATATATGGTCAAACAATGAGTACCAACCAACCATATGAACATCAACAACTAATCAAGATAGAGACTTATGATAGGCAAAGTTAAGGAAGACCCAAACATACCACATGAAAGTTTTCAAATCTATTGACCCACCACCCATCCTTAAAATGTCCTATCTTCCCTCAAATCACATCCACAAAACTATAAATTTAGTATCTTGAATCAAAACAGATCAATTACATCAATTTAATACTTTTCGTAATTATGAAAGCAAGCTCGTATATGTTTTTTTAATTATTTTTTAAAACAAAATTATAAACCTAAAATTAACTTAACCTTAGACCATGTGTAGTCATAAAGTTCCACATCCATAGGTTATGCGTCACGTGGCGCCCAGTCAGAGTTTTGGTTTTGTACAAAAACAGGCTGTAGTCATAACTCTCCACATCCAGGGGTTATGCTCCACGTGGCGCCCAGTCATTATTAATTTTATTTGTTTTTTTTAAATAATAATTCATTTAAATAATTAAATATATAATTAAAACACTATATTAGTAACATAAACATAAGCATAAACCAATTTTTTTTTACCAAAGGGGTTTGGGTAAAAAGTGTTTACCAATATGGAGATTTTGAAACTTATTTACCTACAAATGGTGTGGGGTTAAAATTGCAATAAAAAATATATTATGGGTTTAAAATTACAATAACAAAATGGTGTGGGTTATAAATTAAAATAAAAATATATAATACACCACTCCTTCTCGTCTTCTTCAATTCGCCTGTCACCACCACCATTTTTCCGGCGATCCCGTTACCACCCCACCACCACCACCATTTTTCTCCTTCTTCTCCGATCTGTAACTCACCCACCTCCACCATAACAACAAGACCCACCCACCCAACGGCTATTTTTTTGATTTGTGTGCCAACCTTCGCGTTTTGTATACAACACAGCCAAAAATCAATTTCATATAACGCAGGGGGGGGGTGTACCCCCGCGTTTTCGTCCTCAACGTTGGTGGCAACGTTGCCACTACGGGTGGTCTTACACTTGCAAGATCCCATCACCCGCTCAGAGGGGAATCCCATTTTTCCCCTGTTTCCCGAACGCCATATCAAAATTATTTTTTTTCACTTTTTCTGATTTTTCTAATTTTCCCAAAACACGATAGTGTCTTCTCACGTTTTCCCATTTTTTTCCCAAGGCGCCGAATCATCAAAACAGAACCGGCAGAAAACAAACTGGATGTGGCGCAATGGTAGAGCACTCACTTTACAATTGAGAGGCAGGGGGTTCAAATCTCACTATCACCAATTTATATGGGAAATATGAGGGATAACCCTGGCTTGCCAGGGTTCGAGTCCTGATCTCACTCGGTTTTACAGGCTCCTTGCTGTCGTGCCATTTGGCGGGCGTGGGGGGTCGGGTTTTATCCGGTGAATCTCTCAATAGGTGGACCGCTAGGGGCTCCGTCCGTCCAGACTAGTGGCCGGCTCGAACTACCTTTAGCCAATGAGGCCGCGTACGGAGTACCTGGCATTACTTAGTTCGTCGTTAAAAAAAACTCCTTAATCAAGTCGGGCATGCACCGGAGGAAAATCATTACAGTTGAAATTAAGGGTGGCAAACTCAACCCAAATAGATTGTTTTTGGTCAAGATGGATAAATTTTCAAAGGTAAATGGGTTAGGATGGATCATAAAAATTCTTCAAGTGGGTCAGAATGGGTTGGAAATATACAAGTGAGTTTCATTTATAGGTTAAAATGGGTCAAAACAAATTATCCAAGTTATCCAAAATTTATCTAATTTAAAATAACCAAACTATCACGTGCGAAACAAAACTCATCCGAAACCCAATAAACGATCAAAACGAAACAAAAACCCCGAACCGACTAAAACGAAACAAAAACGAAATAGAAAAACGACCAAAACGAAATGCAACTGAAAAGCTGACCAAAACAAAACAAAAACACTGAACCGACCAAAGCGAAACAAAAATAACGAAACGAAACGAAACTGAACCGAAATAGAAAAACGACCGAAACGAAACAAAAAAACCGAATTGAAACTAAAAAATTGACCAAAACGAAACATAAAAAAACTAAATGCAATTTAAAAACCGGACCAAAACGAATCAAAAACACCTAACCGACCAAACGAAACAAAAAAACTGAACCGAAATAGAAAAACGACCAAAACGATATAAAAAAACCGATATGAAACCGAAAAACTGACCAAAACGAAACAAAAAAAAAGCGAAATGCAATCAAAAAGCTTACCAAAACGAAACAAAAACTGAAACGTAGCCGACAAAAATAAAACAAATGAATCGAAACGAAACAAAAAAGCGAAATGAAACCGAAAAAATTGACTAAAACAAAACAACACTGAAACCGAAAAAACCGAGAAATCGAAACCGAAATCATTGAAACCGAGCAGATACCGAAACCGACCGAAATGAAAAAAAAAAAACCGAATCGAAAAAAACCCGAAAAACTCAAACCTGAACCAATACAAAACGTTTTGTTTTTTTTATGTTTTTTTTAATGAACGATGATGATGAGGGGAACATTTTAGTATTTTACATTTTGCATTTTTTATTTATATTTTAAGTTATTATTTTTTTAATAATGTTTTTGAATATTTTTTGAGGAGTTTTTAAAACCCTTTGTATGTCAACCTTCACTTGGGTCAAGATGTGTTACTTTTACCCATCTTGACCCATATCCATCCTATCCCTCTATTTTAAAAATTCATCCTGACCCCATATCCATCCTGACCCATCACCCAAATCCAACCCATATCACTCCCATTGCCACATCTAGTTGAAATTATTGGTTACCCCTAAAACTAAATACGTTCGGTCAGAGAGTGAACCTGGCTCGTTTACCGACCATGGACGCATTGATTAAACGTAACATTATAAATGGGCCAAACGCTTGTTTTTGCTGGTCAACGCAGAGACGTGATCATCTTTTCACAGGGTGTTTTGTCACTTCGTTGGTGTGGCAAGATATTAGCAAATGGTATCCTGTTGTTCAAAAAAAAGAACCGACAGAAAACGGGGCTATTATTCTTCGTATTTCGGTGAAAATAAAACCCCAAGATCTGGGGTGGTATTCACAGCCAGGGTCAGGTTTCTCTCGTGAGTTCCCGTAACCCACCCTATCAGTGGCGAAGTGGACGAAGATGTTGAGAGGGGCGGATGAAAATACACATTATAAAACCGTAAACGGAGGGGGCCGGGATCAAATTTTTGGTTGAAGACGGGTAAATTTACACTACATATAAAAAATGTCGGACGGAAACGGGTAAATTTACACTACTGCGCAAACAAATGGAGGAGGGCGGAACCACCCTGTCCCAACTATCCTTCGCCAATACACCCTATATGTTTCTTTGGATGGCCAAGCATCATATCGATAGACCACTAGATGATATGTAAAAATCATAGAATTAGAAAATGACTTATTGTATTATATCTAAGTAATGTCAAGACAGATTTACTCATAGCTATCAACTTGGCCGTGCAAGATGGGTTAAACGTGATCGAAACGCAAAGAAACAATTTTAAAAGAATGTTACGAGATGTTTTTAGCAACAATAAAACATTTTCAAGATACAAAAAATTTTGTGTAGAAGCTAATTGTCAATGGTTGGGGCCAAATTGGGATTGTCCAACAAGATGGAACTCGACTTGTGATATGTTTGAGAAAGCCATCCAACAAAAAGAATCATTAATTGCGTTTCATCAAATTTTGTCAAGTAGGGGTAAATGTGCACCATACGATCCTAGAAACTGGTTATTGATTGAGATCGTTACGGAGGTCCTTCAAATTTTTAAATCTTGCACAACTAGTTTATCCGGGGTTTACTATCCAACAAGCCCCATTGCTTTACCAAAAATTGCTGTCATGTGCACAAAGTTGAGTGAACTTCATTGTAGGGGTGCACCTTATTTTGATATGGGTGTAAAAATGAAAGAAAAATTTAGAAAATATTTTCAAGAACTACCCGCTGTTTTGACATGTGCTGCTGCGTTAAACCCTTGCATCAATGTTGGTGGTGTTGAAGCTTTAATAGAAAAAATTTGTGATGAGCTAGAGTTAAACGACGATCAAAACCCCTATTATAGCCAAACTTTAAAGAATGCTTTCAACACCACCTTGTCAAACATGTATGATGTTTACCTTACAAAATACGGGTCGTCTTCCCAAATTCATGACTTGTTAAGAGCTGTTGCCCAATCCCAATCCCAAACCGACCTTGAAATGGGGATGTACTACATGATTTGGGAAGACGCCGGTAAACGTCAAATGGTAAACACCCCAAGCAGTGAACTTGGAAGGTATGGTGGTACTAACTTTGTGAAACACATGACTCCGGATGAATTTAGAAGTCTTGATTTGCTGGCTTGGTGGAGAGGTAAGGAGGATGAGTTTCCGATCCTCGCCGCCATGGCCAAAGATTTACTAACGGTCCAAGCTTCCACGGTAGCTTCGGAGTCTGCTTTTTCTGTTTCTGGCAGGGTTATATCGATTAGGAGGACTCGACTCACTCCACCAGCTATAGAGATGTCGATTTGCTACAAGGATTACTTGGACTCTTTAGATAGGGCACAACATCAACGCTCACTCGAGGGGGAAATGGAGTATGAGGCGGGCTTGTATGAAGACGAGGTCAATCAAGGACACACTCAACCAATGACCGATGAAGAAGCCGCGTACGACGATTATCTAAGGAATAGCTCGGGATCGGGTAGCGAAGAAAATTAGTTAAAGAAACAGCAAACATGGAGGCAAATAATGAGTAAGAAACAGCAAGTTGTTCATGTAATCGTGTCTAAGCATTCTTTAATGTTTGTATTTTTGAGTTACGAATATGCGATAACGATTTAATGTTTGTATTTTTAATGTAAAAACTATAAATGAAAGTTATGTGTTTTTAATCTTCCAAGCAAAGAACCCTAACAACGAAAGCAAAGAATGGCTTCGGTCAGTCCGTTTTGCCTTGTAGTTACCGGTTTGCCTTGTAGTTACCGGTTTGTTTATACTGTGAAAAAATAATGGTTATTTAAAAAAAAAAAAAAAAAAAACCGGTTAACCTAAAAACCGGTTATTAAAAAACCGGTTAATAAAAAAACCGGTTTATTAACCGGTTCTAACCGGTTTCTAAACCGGTCCTAACCGGTTAGACCGGTTAGGGTTTTGACATACAAAAACCGGTTATTAACCGGTCCGGTTATTAACCGAACCGGTTTTTTTCCGGGCCAAAAAAACCGGTCCGGTTAATAACCGAACCGGTTTTTTTAAAAAAACCGATATGTGCACCTCTAATACGTGATATGATGTTGTGTTACGTATTTGTTTAAGTTATTATTAATTAGTAAACTCTTGATACACTCGTAAAAGCATATAAGCGAGTGTATTTTATACCTAAATTCATAAAATTTTCAATGAAATTAGAAAAGTAACTTGTTATCTTAATTTACAAGGACCACCATCTCACAAAAATGAGTCGCATGGTCCATCTCAATCACTCATGACTTGCACCACTTCTTTTCTTGTCTTTCATTATCACAATCTCCCACTTTCCCCTACCATTTCACTTTCTCATGTCTTTATTCATTATGCTTCGATCTCCTTCATGTGTTTTCAAGTCAAAAAGCAAGTGAGTATGTTTAGATATGTTGAAAACATCTACCCGTTACATTATGATTTCCATACCAACCTTCATTGGACCGTTGGCGCAATCGAAAGAAGTTCTTTAAAATAATCATGTTTGGATTGTAAACGTGTCAGCAACTGAAATACGTCAATGGAATGAAATCAACTTACACAATCATGTTTGGATTGCAAACGAGTCGTCGCAATTCATACAATTTATGTAATGCAATGGAAACGAGATTGAAATTAGTCAAATTAAGTACACTTTTAACCATTGTTTTAAATTAATAACTACATGATAGCAGCTTGTGACCCTATGTTGAGACTAAACAACAATCCTACAATAACAATTAGTTGTAAGTTGTACATTGTGCATTAAACTTGTACATGTTCATGGTTGGTCAATTTCCACCTTTGTTCTTCTATCTCATCATTCTTACCCCTTAATCCATTTGACCAAATTCATATACAAAATTCAACTAAATAATAACCGTTACGTTAAAAATCAAACAAATACTCATTATTATTATTATTATTATTATTATTATTAGCTATTACTACCAATTCAATTCAAGAAGAACCTGAAAGCCTAGGTGACGTCACCGGGAACAACGGCAAGAGCCGGGGCTCCGAATCCCTATTGGGAGTACCCGCGGGCGACGGGTGCAAATAATACCCCCTTTGCGCAATCGCCTTATCTTCAGCTGCGACATCTAAGCCACCGGGTGACCGGGCAATAAAAAGATCCGGTACGAGAGGTGTCACCGGACTTATTACCAGCGCCGGAAAGTTGAGAATCCCGGGTGAGAGAATGTCCGGCGTTCCGGATGTAAACCCGGGTGTTAATGGGCTGATCTTGAAATTATTCTTCATGCTGTTTCTGCGTTCGTATAACTTGGATGGTTTCTTGGTGGGGTTTTTGATTGGTGGGATTGGGTTTGTGGTCGGGTTGGAGGATCCGGTTAGCATTTGGACGACCTTTTTGAAGGAGGTGGTGTCGGCTTGGACGAAGGTGGTTGGGTATGGGTCGGGTCTGGGGATGGGGGTGTGTGGTGGAGATGGGTGGTGGTGGGTTTTGGGTGAATGAGACTCCATTTGATTTTAGACTTGAGTGAGAGTGAGTGTGTCTGTGTGAATAATAATAATAATAATAAGTGAAAGAAGATAGAATGAAGGAGGAGATGAAACAAGGAAGGTTGGTTTGGCGTTTTGCATAGTTTTGGTTTGGTAGGAAATGTTTTGGTGGGACTTGGATCTATTCTTTTTAATATCTTCACTCGCTTCGTAGGAGAGTGGACTACACACTTAACTTTGACTAGCTCTTCTTCAACATGTTTATGGGAAATTCATTTGGGTCATATAAATCGTATATATTATATGTAGATCACCCTGGTTAGAGTCGGTTTTAGGAGAAATTGATTTGGGTCATAAACGCATTTTAATGAAAATATTCAAACCTTATACAAATTGATTTGGATTGGTTTGAAATCAGCTGTTCGCTTACCCACCTCTTCATTGTAATTAGATATTTTGTTAGTATATAAATGAGTAAAAATGATTATCACAAAACCTAGTTGGGTTTACAAAATTACAAAGACTTGGAACAAGTTTGAGGAGAACCAAATCGGGTTACAGATCATTTTCGGTGATGAGAGGGGGTTGCGAACGATTTGGCTCAAAATAGCGTTAGAAGTGGCACCAGGTTGGTATATGAGCTGATTTGGAAACCCAAACTGGATTTTTGTACACTTCTCTTTATGTTGAACGGGTCGTGTACACGGTTGGTGGTTGTGTTAGGGAGATGAACCCAATCATGACATGAATATTTATAGGTTTGACTAAAACACGACTTGTTTAACCAGGAATTATTTAAATTCTTTTTTGCATATTATTTATATAAGATTATAGTTTTATAATAAAATAAACTAGATGTTTTCACGGCGCGTTGCGCCGTGGTTGTAAGGTTGTTACATCATAACCGATTGAATTGTTATTTGATTGTAAGTGTTTTGAGATAATTGTGAGATCAAGCTATAAGTCAACCGTAACCAAATAAAAAATATTGTCAATAATAAGAACCTTTCTTTCTCGTTTGTTCGTTGGAATCTCGGCGAAATCGAAACATAAAAATATATTGGGATTTCAAATGCGAAACCTAAAACTATATTATAAATGGCAGAAGCCCAAAATAATGTTATAATACACTTGGTATACACCGATAAGACAACAAACTGTAGGGACCTAATATGTGAACATATACATTCAGCTAGACTAAATATACACAAAGAAAACTACTACTGTAGCATCTCGGTTTCCAATTATATATAGTATTATATATAGGATAATACAAACGTGTATAAATCAAATTACATTTTAGTTACAAAAAGTATTATATCAATTGTTATGCTATTTTTTTAAGTTTGACATAAAGTACCTAAAAAAAATAGCATATGATGTAAACCACATTTTTATAATATGATTTAAAATAACAATTGGGTTGAACGGATCTAGCCCATTAAACCTATTGTGTTGACTCATACATGAATGTTTAGCTAAAAGTGTTCACGAATTTAACACAAAACAGTCCTAAACTCGAACACAAACATATGAATCTCACGAACACAAACAAATGAATCTCATATTATGTTCGTGTTGTATAACAAATTCATACCCTACCCGTACTTATCCCAAAAAAGGTAGATAGTGAATGTCTTTTTCATAATTATGGTTATACAATAAACAAATATGTAAATGTAGAATGCTTAAAAGTTATCTATCTAGTATTTTTTAACAATAAATATCAAGTTCCGATCGATAATCAAACACGAACTAAACAAATAACCCTCGTTTATATTAATCAGAAAATATAACTCAGAAAACTTATTACAACTCTCAAACCCTAACTCGGTTACATATCATGTTTTCTTCTATATAAACTCTAACTCAGTTGTATCGCACATTTGTTCTTTAATGTCTAGTCATATATCGGTTTATATATAATAGCCCTAACTTGATAGTCAAGGCATTACCTATTTTAAATTACAATGTAATTAGGAACGATGTTGTAAAAGTAGGTCTCCAAGGCCGGGTACTCCACGAGTACTCGCTACAAGGTATAGCGCCGAGGAGACTTTCTTTAACTTCGCCATATAACTAGGAATCGATCAAATGTGGTCAACCCTCAGCCAGAATCATATATAGTCGATCAACTTGGACCGATTTTGACTTAAAAATAAAACATAATTCATAATTTCTATAATATTAAAATAATAATATCACTTCTTTTAATTAATGATTAGCACATTTTAGAATAATTTAGTATTTAAAAATGTTTTTCTTTTATTTATGTTGATATTCACTTATTTTGTTATAAATATTAGTATACTTATTATATTTGACATATATATAATATCTAAAAGTTAATTTTCTTTATATTTACCATGTCCGAGTACACCCAACTCCCTAGTCGGTCGCCTAGGGTCCGCGTAGCGACTTTTTCAACCATGATTAGGGAACATATTGTAATAAGGAAACATAATCAACTATGACATAGTTGTCAATATTGGTCTCTCAAGTTCACTGACATATGGCTTGAAGTCTGAAATTGCATCCAACAAAATTGTTGTCTTAATCTACTTATCTACCTATTCTAATGAAGTAAAATAATTGTGTACACTTGTCGTCTTTTGGTTAATTCTCATAATTTTTTCCTCCAAAACTAAGATGTTAAGTGGCTCTAATATATGCAATAGATTAATAATAATTCACTTTACATTTATATTATATCTATATATTTTTATAAAAATAAATATAAACATATTATTATACTATATATTCCAAAATATTTGGTGAAATCCAAAAACAGCAACAAACCATATTTATAAAATATTTAAAAGAATATAATATCATATGTTATCATTAACATGTTATACTATGTATATTGTAGAAGATTGTAAAGAAAAACAAAACTCGAATATGTTTTCATTTTACAATGTAGTTTTTTTATTATTAAATTATAAACGCGTGCTTAAAAGTCGATTCATTTTTTTTAAATCTATCCATTATCTACTACTATTATTATTATTATTATTATTGTAAATTGTCATATAAATTTATAAATTATAAATATATGTTTTAAATTTATTCATTTATTTTCACGATTAATTTAGTAAACTATATATATATATATGTGTGTTAAAATGTAAGGATAATATATACGAATCACTCTCAGGCATAACAAAGTTTATCATATTTAATTTCTTAGTTTTTTTATCAAGGATTGTTTCGGGTTTTTTGTGGAATTTAAATTTTTTTTTTATAGTCAAAAGTTAGTAAATAGATTGTTTGGTACAAGTTAACTACATTTAGGTCAAATTTTGTTACGGGTCAAAAATGGGAAATTAGTTTTTTTAAAATTTTGAGAATGAAAATAGATTTATCGTCAAATTTGTTATGGGTTCAAAGTGTTGACTTGAAAATGTCAAACGAATGAAAGTTAGAATTTTTAAATATGATTCGGGTTTCATTATTATTTTCAAGGGCATTTTTGGAAATAACCAAAACGTTTAGAATTTGGCAAATTGATTATTTTTTCCTCAACTATTAAAAAATAAGAAAAGATTGCGAACACTTTCGACATGTCACCCCCGAGCCAATCATGCTTCTAACTTTTATCAGTTTTGAAATATTTATGTCGGCATTAACTTTTCAGATCATTGGTGATCGGATTGTTGTATGAGAAGCATGTCATGCCTAACTATGCTCAAATGAAACAAAATATTCACAAAATTGAATGGGCTAACATGCTATTTTTTTATGTTGTCATTATGACAAAGTCGAGAAACCCCCTGAAACTTTTCAAAATCTTTTTCATGGTGTAGCTCAGAAAAACATAGTTCTTGAAGAACATCCGTCGTTACAATTTAATGTTCTCGTTTCCTTTGATGGGTGGTAAACTGGTAAATATATCAATAAAGATAACGCTCCTTTTGTATTTAGGCTGAGTGGTTAGAACTACTATCGTATGAGAAGTCCTAATTTCGAAATTGGTTCAAAACCAAAATTCTTTCAGTCATACATATGACACTGAGAATACAATTTTCAATAGTAAGAAACATTCTCGGATACGCTTTTGCATGCATATATTTTTTTGTTAAGTTCATCTAAAAAAAATTATTTTGTGATATAAATAAAATCAATTTATATACAAATAGTATAGATACAAGCACATATGGATTACAATGTTTCATATAAGCTGTTTAATTCTTTGTTTTACTTGTAATTTTATAATTTGAATTATTCTGTGTGTGACACGGGCTCTAAAACTAGTCTTACAGTGGACAATTGTTAGCAAGTTAGGCACAAATCGACGATATAAAAGAAAGTTTGAGAATAAGCAGCAAACTGGGCACTTAATCAAAATTTATATAATTAACGAACTTTTATGTTCAATATATGCAAATCTAAAATGAATCAGAGAATTCAGAGAGAATATGTGTAGAATATTATTGATCATTAATCACAAACATTTAATGTTTAGTACATAAGAATATATATATATATACAATAATATAACCGTCACATATAGTTATGTAGGGTATTGTATATCTGGTTTATAACACTCCCCCTCATATATACATTATTATACACTATCAACATTATACTACTGGATAATGTTGGCTCGGTTCTTCTAGACCGATGTTAACTAATACTGCAGGATTAGTTATGCTACCAACTGCCTCGTTAAAACCTTACAAAGAAAACCCAGTGGGACAAAACTTAGTTAAGGAAAAAGAGTACAACGTGTGTATTCTCCCCCTCAATTGAACATTATCTCTAAGTCTTTAGAAATCAATCTTATATCACTATCGCTTGACTTGATTTTGTTGTAGTCGTCTCCAATCGGAACTATGCAATTATATTGTTTTCGTATATCATTTGGGTTCTTCATAATTTGGTCTAAACCGCATGCCTCTTGTAAGTGTTGGATTATTAACCTTCATGTGTGAAAAAGTATTTGAATAATAGTCGAGCTCAGTGCAAGCCTGATGGATATCCTGTATAAACATAACACGGGACTCTGCTTTTTCTTTATGGAACAAATCCATGTTTTGAGTCCTTAAAGATATTAATATATCATTTTATACGCTTAATGATGATGCATCGTTAAAAACCTTGCTAGGAAAACCCGGTGGGACAAAACCATATCTAATGGAAAAAAAAAACGTGCATCACGTATTTTAAATAATAAACATGCTTCAGGATGATGTTAAATCGGTACTTCAGGACCTATATGATTAACTGATGCTACTGGATCAGTTATGTTGCCTCATTAAAAACCTTACTAAGAAAACCAAATAGGAAAAACTTAGTTAAGGGAAAAAGAGTACAACATGCTGAATTAAAACTATATTTCACTAGCATATATATTGATAAGTCAATGTTAATATCGTGGTATCTATAGATACATTAGGGCATTAATCACGTTTAACCATGGTACTTCTGGACAAAGTACATCTTCGCCCTCTTATTGGGGACGGTAACGATCCATATGTATATCTAGCGATCAACCAATAACGAGTGTGCTTAGTAAATCAAGATTTCTCATATAAAATATGTTAACATCTTCTGGATATACTTTGATTAACGAACAAATATGCAATTACACATACACTCGAACTGCTCATCGAGGATTAATTTAGTTGCGTCAAGTTATTCTGTATCAAAATTTTCTCTTAAATAGTTCAACAGAGTCTCTCGATGATGTAGGACATGATCACTGTAAACTGCGATTACATGAACTTTTAAGAGAAATATTTGATATATAGAATATTAAGGTCATTTTATTGCTTTAGGCATTTTTATCCATTCAGGGATATTCATGTAAATGTAATGTTAAGTTGTTTTGTACAACAATATGGTGATAACATCCATAACTTTTATTTGAAGTCTTCTGAGATTGCGAGGTCGATTAAAACATCTAATGGTTATCGCATCCACTACAGGGGAATACGTTTCCTCATAATCAACTACTGGGATTTGGGAAAACAACCATTATATTACAAGTCGTGTCATACATCACAAAATCTCATTCTTTCCGTTCCTTTTTATTTTAAGGACACCCATTTATAACCTACTGGTTCGACGTCTATGGGTGTTCGAACTACAGGTTCGAAAACGTGTTACATGTCATATTCAATTCAGCCTTTTAGGCATCTTGCCACTTTTAGCAATCATCTATGTCTTTGTACTCTTATAGAGTTTTAGTTTCGTAATATATCTCATCGATTACATCTGTGGCTATAGCATGTGAAAATATTTCTTTATACACGTGCTTAACTTCGGTTCCATATTGTACTAATTTGTAGAGATCTCATATCGATTCTATACCGGTGTTTCTTATGGAAACGTTATAAATTGTATTAGTCTCCTTTAAGCAGTTACCTCTTCAGGGGTTTACCCTTTCTTCTAGATTTATAGTAGTCTCTTCTGGGACATTTACCCAACAAGGTATTATATCAATAACCTCTTATATGGTTTCACATGTAACTTCTTCTAAAGTTACACCAACTGCATAATTTTGCTCATTTGATTTTCGTGAAATTATCTTTGGAACCAATTTTTTTTCCACATTTTTTTTGTATTGTAATCTTATTTGGATTACTTCAAATCGAGCAAATGAATGTGATAACTGGTATATGTGACTTTCTCACTATGTTTATGTTTTTCATTTAGTAACTCATTAGGGACTCTTTACGAATGCATGACATATTTGACTTCAGATTCATATTGATCTCTTCCGGGATCTAAATTTAATATTTGTGATGCATTTCATATTATATCATATATTACTAGGTTTTTCATTCATATCCCTTAATGTTGGGGATATTATCATATCTAAATGATTCTCTTCTGGAGATTAGTTATAATGAAGAGTATTTGTGATTAGCAGTTGGATATTATTTTATTAGTGCAGTGACATGCAAAATGTAGGAGACGCTCATATGTAAGATAAGAAATTTAGATATTCACAACAATTATTTAATGATTTAGCAAAACCACCGTTGCGTGAACATAACTACATGATATTCAATGCTTATCTGAGAGCCAACAATAGCTCTTATTAGTTAGGAAAAAAGCAACGTAAAACCTAATGACTGCTTAGTTAAATAGCAATGTTAAACTATAATGCTCCATATAATGGGGCATTTACCACTAACTTCTAGGTAAATATGGTGATACTCTTAGTCTAGTACTACTATCATATCTTACAAGTGCATACACATGTAAATAACAAGTATCTAGGAGTAACACAACTGTCATATCAAGTAAGATGCATTTTTCTTTTTAAGTTCGTTCTAAATATTTCATGTGGAGCAGATAAAAATTTTAATTTAATTTAAAAACCATCAAATTTGCCAAGTCAACTTCCGATAAAATCTTCTTATTTACATTTAAAGATATTGATTAAATTAATCTTAAACAATAAGAGGTTTGGTCAAAATTAAACTACCCGAAAACATTTTCTTCTTGGGGCGGCGGTTATCTAATTTGTAGATGACAGTTTCGTGGTTGATTTTAGTTTCACTGGAAAAATGATTTGTTAAATACAGAAAATAAAAATAACAGAGTTGTAAACTTATCTGTGGATTTCGAACGATAGTAGACGGAATTCGATGATCGTTTTCTCTGATTATTTAAATCTCGATTGCCGCCACGAGTGTTACGAGTTTTGTGAGTAGGATCAACGGATGATTTTCGAGACGATAATCTCTTAGGTTTGAAATAATTATGTGATAACTACCGCATTCTTCTCCCATTATTTGAAACGGTTTGAGACATCAAAATGATAACTGGCAGATTTGAGGGAGATAAACTGATATGGTGACCGATGATGCGTGACACCCTTCTCGATTCTGGTTGTAAATTAATGATATGTAAGAAATAGTTAGTTGTTAGTTGTAGTTGAAAGTTTGTTAGTTGTTAGTTGAAAGTTGTGATCAGTTTGTAATATAATAAGAGTCTAGGGACTAAAGGTAAAAAGTTAGCTTGGTTTTGGGTCATTCTCTCTCTCTAGTTTCTCTCTCTAAACTTAGCTTCTATCATTGGTATCAGAGCCACCGACCCTCGTCGGAGCTCCTACCACCACCATTAATCGTCGTAACAGATTCTGTTACAATTCCGATCAAGTCAATATTCTTCCAATTCGTTTCAATTCATTCATCTGATCTTTTCTTGGATTGATCAATCGTGATCAATTCATTCCTGATTTTGATTAATTGATAATCAAATCATTCCGATTCATTCATTAATTTCGACTTCGATTCCATTGTTTCTCTTCCACCATTATCAAGTATGACTACTAGTACGCGTCAACAAGAAATGGAAAAACAGATCAGGGATAATCAATTGTTGTTGGGAAAGATGGAGATCATTGTTCAAGATCTTCAAGCCAATACTCAATTGATTAATAATAACATGCAAAAGGTAACTCAGAATGCTGAAGAAAATAAAGCAGCAGTGGCACAGATTCAGTTGCAGATACAATCATTGTTAGACAAGATGACTGTAATGGAGAACAATGGAGGAGTAGTTGTAAATGGAGGTCAAGACACACGTTTAGCAAGATTAGGGAGACTGGATTTCCCTAAATTTAATGGAGAAGATGTGGAAGGTTGGATTTATAAGTGTAATCATTTCTTTGAGGTTGATAGAACTCCTGAGAATTTGAAAATGAGATATGCAGTGGTTAATCTCAAAAGCAAGGCTTTGCAATGGCATCAAGGTTATCTTAGAAGTAATAACCTAACAGTTGATACCATAAGTTTGGAGAATTATAGTAGATCTGCCACTGCAAGGTTTTCTTTGGATCTTTTAGAAGATGCTATGGAAGAATTAAAGAATTTACATCAAACAGGTAGTTTACAAGATTATTGTGATGCCTTTGATGCATTGTTGAATAAGGTAAACATTTCTCAAGAATATGTTGTTAGTATGTTTGTGGGAGGATTGAGAATGGAATTGAGATGTTTGGTAAAAGTCTTTAAACCAGGAAATTTAAGAGAAGCATATGCAATTGCCAAACAGCAAGAAAACCTGCACACTATCTTATTTGGAACTCAAAACAGCAGAAAATGTATGACCCCTAATTCATCTTTTAACCAGAAACCTTACAACAATCATTTGAAACCACCACCTGCAATGAATGCTAATGCTTTACCTTTACTTCCTACCCCAAAACCTATTAATTCTATACCTGTTAACACCACAAGAAGGCTTACAACTAAAGAAATGGCTGATAAGAGAGAAAATGGGGAATGTTTTTGGTGCACTGAGAAGTTTACACCAAATCATAATTGTAGAAACAAGCAATTATTCAATTTAGAATTGACTGATGATCAAGAGGAAGAAATGGTCACTGAGGAGGAAGATTGTGTTGAGGGAACTCCTCATATTTCACTGCATGCAATTACAGGTATACCCTCTTTTTCTACAATGAAGATTACTGGATCTATGGGTACCAGGAAACTGTTAATCTTAACAGATTCTGGTTCTTCCCACAATTTCATTGATATAAAATTAATCAAGAAGTTGCAGTGTGATTTACAAAAAGTTAAACCAATGAAAGTGACTGTGGCAAATGGAAATCAGTTAGAATGTGGTTTGAGGTGTAAGAATTTTAAGTGGATGATGCAAGGGGTATGGTTTATGGCTGATGTGTTAGTTTTACCATTGGAAAACTATGATATGGTGTTGGGTGTACAATGGTTGGCTACTTTAGGGGATATCATATGGAATTTTACTGATTTGACTATGAGGTTTAAAGTGAATGAAAAGGAATATGTGCTTAAGGGAACTGAAAACAATAAGATGAAAATGTGTTCCAATGATAAAATGAACAATATGCTGAGTAGCATGTTAGGGGTAGTTCAGTCCCAAATTTATGGACTACAATTATCACAGTTAGAGTGACAAGAGTCATTTGGGTCAACTGTTAACGAGCCAATGTCTGATGAGAAGTTAGTAGCTGTCTTAGAAGAATATGATGATGTGTTCCAAATTCCCAAGTCTTTGCCTCCCAAAAGATCTTGTGACCATCAAATAACCCTCACAAATGAGAACAAACCAGTAAACTTGAAATCTTACAGATATCAGGCATTGGAGAAGGATGTGATTGAAAAAATGACTCAAGAACTTCTTGATTCTGGAGTGGTCAGGGGTAGTAAGAGTGCCTTTGCTGCACCGGTGGTATTGGTTAAAAAGAAGGATGGCAGTTGGAGAATGTGTGTTGATTATAGGCAATTGAATGAGGCAACTATTAAAAACAGATTTCCTATCCCTTTAATTGATGAGTTGTTAGAAAAATTAGGAGGGGCAACTGTGTTTTCAAAACTGGATTTAAGGTCTGGCTATCATCAAATACGAATGTTTGAACCTGATATCCATAAGACAGCTTTGAGAACTCACCAAGGGCTTTTTGAGTTCTTAGTGATGCCAGTTGGTCTTACAAATGCACCGACAACTTTCCAAGCTCTCATGAATCAGAATTTCAAACAGTTTCTAAGAAGGTTTGTTCTAGTTTTTTTTGATGATATTTTGGTTTATAGTAAGAATATGGAACAACATGTTGATCATTTGAGACAAGTACTGCATACATTAAGTACACACCAATAGTTTGCTAAGATGTCTAAGTGTAGTTTTGGGGGCACTAGGGTGGAGTATTTAGGACATGTGATCACTGCAGCAGGGGTGTCCACTGATCCTGTGAAAATTGAAGCAGTTTCACAATAGCCTAGTCCTACAAATGTAAAGCAATTGAGAGGATTTTTAGGACTTGCTGGATATTATAGGAGGTTTATAAGGTCACATGGAATTATTTCTAAACCTCTTACTGATATGTTAAAGAAAGATGCATTTAAATGGAATGAGGTAGCTCATGTATCATTTCAACAATTGAAATCTGCTTTGAGTACAGCTCCAGTCTTAGCTCTTCCTGATTTGCAACAAGTTTTCATTGTGGAGACTGATGCATCATCAATGGGAATTGGAGCTGTGTTGATGCAAAACCATCATCCTTTGGCTTTCATCAGCAAAGCCTTATCACCAAGACAACAGATCTTGTCTGCTTATGATAAAGAACTCTTAGCTATATTGTTTGTAGTCAAACAATGGCACTATTATTTGATTTCCAACCATTTTATCATCAAAACTGATCAGAAAGTACTTAATTGATCAAAAGATAACCACTCCTCTGCAACATTCTTGGATGGTCAAGTTAATGCACTACGATTATGAGATTCAATATAAAAAGGGAGTGGATAATGTAGCTGCTGATGTCCTCTCTAGAGTACAAGGTTCTTCTCTATACACCTTGTCTATTTCTTCCTTTGAACCATTATTGTTGGGACGAATTAAAGGATTGTGGGAAACAGATTATAATCTCATGAATATCATTAGTAACCTCAAACAAGGGAAGCAGGTGAATCATTATAGTTGGGATCAGGATTTATTAAAAAGAAAGGGTAAGATAGTGATTGGGAATGATGATCAGTTGAGAAAAGACTTAGTTGTCCATTGTCATGATTCCACTGTGGGAGGTCATTCAGGGTATCATGCTACTTTGTAAAGATTGAAAGGATTCTTTTACTGGAAGGGTCAGTCAAAAACAGTGAGGGAATGGGTCAGAGTTTGCAATATTTGCAAACAAGCTAAGTATGAGACAGTGGCTTCTCCGGGATTAATCCAGCCACTTCCCATTCCTACTTGTATTTTCTCAGATATCAGTATGGATTTTATAACAGGGTTACCTAAGTCCAAAGGTAAAAATGTCATTTTTGTAGTGGTGAACAGACTTACGAAGTATGCTCACTTTATGGGAATGACTCACCCAATTTCTGCAAGTTCAGTGGCAAGAGTTTTTGTAGACAATGTGTATAAGCTTCATGGATGGCCTACTACTATTGTCTCTGATAAAGATTCAATATTTTTGTGTAATTTTTGGCAGGAGTTTACTAGAATCCAAGTCATTTCTGTTAACATGTCTACTGCCTATCATCCGCAGACAGATAGGCAAACTGAGGTGGTCAATAGGTGTTTGGAGACTTATATAAGATGTATGGTGCTTCATTATGCTGATTCTTGGGCTAGTTGGTTGTCATTGGCTGAATGGTGGTACAACACCAACTATCATACTTCTATAAAATCCACTCCTTTCCAGGCTTTGTATGGCATTCCTCCTCCTATTCATGTTCCATATGTCCATAGAGATTCTAACATAGCAGCATTAGATGAGGAAATGTGTTCAAGAGAGGAAGCTATTAGTATTTTGAGAAATACTTTGCATATGGCACAGAATAGACTCAAACAACAAGCCAACAAAAAAAGAAGGACAGGCAGTTTAAAGAAGGTTCTTGGGTGTATCTTAAGTTGAGGCCATACATCCAGTGTTTCATGTGTCTCTTTTGAAGACTGCAGATGGTCCACCAGTCAGTATCACTCCTATTCCTAGAGTTCCCGTTTTTCCTTGCAGCCTGTTAAAGTTTTGGACCAGAGGGTCATTAAGAAGGGTAACAAAGTTGTTTCTCAGGTTTTGGTTCAGTGGATTGGTCAATCTTTGGTGGATGTAACTTGGGAGATCAAGCGTGACTTTCAACTTCGATTTCCAGATTTCATATGTGATTGAAAACTGTTGCATTTTTGTACTTCCTTGTGGACAAGGAATGTTTCATAGGGGGGTATTGATATGTAAGAAACAATTAGTTGTTAGTTGAAAGTTGTGATCGGTTTGTAATAGAATAAGAGTCTAGGGACTAAAGGTAAAAAGTTAGCTTTGTTTTGGGTCATTCTCTCTCTTTCTCTAGTTTCTCTCTCTAAACTTAGCTTCTATCAATTAATGAATAGGTTCGTGATGCGGGAGGCATTTGTAAACCCAAGAAATCATTTGGGTTCTGTAGTTTTGTTGGATGCAATTGCCAATCCATGATTGGACAAAGGTTTTGTGGACCAAATCTTGAAGGGGCAAATCCGATAATTTAGTATTAACAACAACAGGCGGTGGTGTTCATCCATATGTATTTCTGGGAAGAGATTTACATATGAACAATTTGGTAGAGCAAGGTGCTGATAACGTAAAATGAATCAGAGAATTCAGAGAGAATATGTGTAGAATATTATTGATCATCAATCACAAACATTTAATGTTTAGTACATAAGAATATATATATATATATACACAATAATATAACCATCACATATAGTTATGTAAGGTATTGTATATCTGGTTTATAACAAAATCCATAATGTTATTATCAGTTTTTTTTTTTATATATATCTATTCTGCTATTCATTTCATTAAACTCCAATACGACATTTTACTTAAACGAAAAAATATTCGAATAAGACGAGTGGGAAAATGTGAGGAAACAAATCTTATATTCTCCCGTAAGTTACGTACATAGAAGATCTTAGGTGAGATTGAGTACACTGTCTTGTTAGGTAGGTCTATTTTAAGGCGAATTAAACAACAAATCTTATATGAACTTTGTAGTTAAACATGCTTTAATAAAACTAGTATCAGGTGGGTAACCCATGGGAAGTCTTCACATGACCGTCAACAACGAAGTCTTGTGACAAGCGAATAAAGTGGACAATTTTTTGGTCACATGAGTGGCATGTTACAAAATATAAAAGACGTTATATTAGGGTGTTAATATATAACAAGAGTTTTCTGGTAATTTTTTATAATGTGAGCAAAAAATCATTGAGGATAATGACTCTCTAAAAGGGTGTTTATAACATGTTAGTAAATCACACATTAACCATGAACATGGAAGAGGTTGGATAAACAAAATACATTGTCTTATGAAGCATGATGCATTGTATGACCACACTCGAAAAAGAATTTTTGAGTCAGCTACAAATTTTGGCAGGTACATGTTAACTACATAAAATGATAAAATCATAAACATGTAAATATAGTGCTCTTGAGTATATGATGCAGCGTTAAAACGAAAATAAAGATCGAATCACGTTGATTCAACGAATACTCGTGATGAACTTCCAAAACCCCAAAAATCTCACCCAAAAGTCAGGGAAAGTGAAGAGAAAAAATAATTATTACAAAATTCAAGTATGACTTTTCCAATTACACATAATGAATATAAATAGATGTTATAATATGAGTTGGGCCTAAAAAAGGCCATGGGCCAAACACAAACCCAAAAACAAAAACATAAAAAGTGCTGAAAAAACATAAAAAGGCCCATAACTTTATTTAGAAGGCGTTTTTGGGCTTCGGATAGGGACCAAACCGCTATAGGCGTTTGCCATAATGTGCTCCTCGTCTCAAGCTTCGATTTGACTGGTAATGGGCCTGAAACGGAGCTTCATGGGCCACCTTTTGTAGCGCGATCTTGGGCCTCCATAAACATAATAGCCCGGTCTTCAATACTTGGGCCCACATCATTCCCTCCTGTATAGAAAAAATTCAACCTCGAATCAGTAGCATCCTCATCATCAGAAGTGTCCCCGTAATAAGGTAGTAAATGCTTCACATCAAACACATCAGAACAACGAATGTGACTTGGCAGCTTTAGACGATAAGCATTTGAGTTTATCTTCTCCACAATTTCCACAGTTCCAATCTTCCTAGCTGATAATTTGTTGTATTCCCCAACAGATTAACGATCTTTTGTCAAAACTGCCCAGAAAAAATCACCTTCTTCAAATTCAACATGTCTTCGCTTTTGATTAGCAGCCTGCTTGTACTTTGAATTGGCTCGAACCAGGTTGTCATGCACATCTTTATGAATATCATGTAGCCCTTTAACAAAATCTTTCACCTTCTTAGGTATAGAACCAGGAACAGGAAGTGACATCAGGTCAAGGGGACCCCGTGGCTGAGCAGAATAAACCACCTGAAAAGGACTAAACCCGGTACTTCGATTGACAGCATGATTATGAGCAAACTCAGCTTGACATAGCTTATGATCCCAAGACTTCACATGATCACCCACAAGACATCGTAAAAGATTACCAAGTAACCGACTAACAACCTCCATTTTCTCATCCGTTTGAGGGTGATAGGCACTACTGAAGTTAAGCTGAGTGTTCACCATCTTCCACAGGCTGCGCCAAAAATGACTTAAGAAATGAGTGTCCCGATCAGAAACAATAGAAGATGGTAAACCATGCAAACAATAGAAATCCCGGAAGAATAAATGAGCCACATTAACTGCACCTGTCGTCTTCTTGCAAGGAATAAAGTGCATCATCTTAGAAAACCGATCAACCACAAAAAAGATCGAATCGTTTCCCCTCTGAGTTCGTGGCAACCCCAACACAAAATCCATACTTATATCATTCCAAGGCTGTGAAGGGACCGACAAAGGCATATAAAGACCCGCACTAGTAGCCGTGCACTTTGAGACTTGGCAAATTCGACACCTTTTAACATAACGATCTACCTCTTTCCTCATAGTAGGCCAGAAGTAGGAAGACTGCACCAAATGTAAAGTACGGTCACGACCAACATGACCCTCCCCATGTAACTCCTGAATAATTTTCAACCGAAGACTGGTGTCAGGAATACATAGCTGATTCCCTTTGAACAAAAACCCGTCATGCAAAAGAAAGTCTGACTTATGACCCTCTTGCACATCCTGCAACACAACTGAGAAATACGGGTCAGTGGTTAACTGCTCACGAATAACATCCAACCCCAGCACATTGATTCTCACGGAAACAAGCAGATTTCCCCTCCTACTCAAGGCATCGGCAACACGTTTTGAAACACCAGTTTTGTGTTTGACCACAAAAGTAAACTTTTCAAGAAAAGCTAACCAACGCCCGTGCTTATGAGATATCTTGTCTTGCATGCGAATAGGCCTTAGAGTATCATGATCAGTGAATAAAACAAATTCTTTATGAAACAAATAGCGACGCCAATGCTTTACAGCTTGGACCATTGCATAAAACTCCAGGTCATAAGTACTATATCTCAAATTTGCCCCTGTTAACTTCTCACTAAAATAAGCAATTGGCCGACCCCCTAGACTGAGGATTCCGCCAATCCCAATCTTCGAGGCATGAGTATGAAGTTCAAAAACTTGTGAAAAGTTAGGCAATACTAGAATTGGTGTGGTAGTGAGCTTTTCCTTGATAACCTGAAAAGCTAACTCTGCTCCCTCAGTCAATACAAACGTCTTTCCCTTCATGCAATCTGTCATAGGGGCCATAATGGAACTGAAGTGTGGAATGAACCGCCTATAAAAAGAAGCAAGCCCATGAAAGTTGCGGACTTCAGTAATGGTGGTAGGAGTTGGCAAGTTTTGAACAGCTGCAATTTTAGACTCATCCACCTGTATCCCATCACCTGAAATAACATACCCCAAAAACAAAACTTTAGGGGTCATGAACACACATTTCTTTGTTACTGCATAGAAACTTTCCCTGCGAAGTAAGGCCAAAACCTTCTTGACATGCACGATGTGCTCACTGAAAGAAGCACTATAAATAAGAATATCATCAAAATATACCACCACAAACTTCCCAATAAAAGCCTAAGCAACTGATTCATCACACGCATAAAAGTACTAGGCGCGTTTGATAAACCAAAAGGCATCACCAACCACTCATACAACCCTTCACGAGTCTTGAAGGCTGTTTTCCACTCATCCCCAGGTCTAAGACGAATATGGTAATAACCACTTTTCAAATCCAACTTTGTGACAATAGTAGCACCACTAATCCGGTCAAGCAAATCATCAAGTCGAGGAATAGGAAACCTGTACCTCACAGTAGTCTTGTTAATGGCTCGATGATCAACACACATCCGCCAGGTGCCATCCTTCTTTGGAGTTAACAAAGCAGGAACCGCACAAGGGCTCATACTTTCACGAACATGACCCTTAGAGATCAACTCCTTAACCTGTCTACGCAACTCTTCGTGCTCCCTCGGGCTCATCCTGTAATGTGGCCTATTGGGCAATTGTGAACCTGGCTCCAAATCAATATGATGTTGGATGTCACGCAAATGTGGCAGCCCATCCGGCAAGTCATCATGGAAAACATCATAAAATTCCTCAAGTAAAGGAATCATAACTTCAGGAATCTCAACTTCCTTGGGCACCGGTTTCCTATCAATTCAAACACATTGTCAGCCTCCACAAACTCATCTTCAAACTGACTAATGGTCAACATGTTACCCGACTGCTTTGTGGCTAGCTGTTTGGGCTTGCCAGGAACAAGCGTTATCTTTACCCCACCGAACATGAAGCTATAAGAATTTGACCGTTCGTCATGTTCTATACTTTGATCATACTCCCAAGGTCTACCCAACAACAAGTGACACGCATCCATAGGAACCACATCACACACAACATCATCTTTATATGTGGTCCCGATAGAAAAAGAAACAAGGGCCTTTTTTGAGACCGTTACCTCTCCCCCCTTATTCAGCCATTGAAGCTTATAAGGCTTGTGGTGACTCTCCGTATTCAAGGCCAACTTTTGGACTGCCTCTTCAGAAATCAGATTGTCACAACTTCCAGAATCGATAACAAACGTGCAAACCTTCCCCAGAATGGTACATGTGGAGTGGAAGATGTTATGCTTAAACCATCCGTCCCTGTCAGCCTTTGGTGTATAGCAAGAACGCCTAACCACCAAGTTCACCTCCACATCACCGGTCACAAACTCCTCCTCATACTCGGGTTCTTCATCATACTCTGGGGCCTTTTCATATTCTTCATATTGTTCATCATCAGATTCAACAAAAAAATGCCTCTTACCCGCCTGTTTACAGTCAACTTGCCGATGACCTGTCTCACCACATTTAAAACACTTCACCCCGCTACTACTAGCCCCCTTAGAAGGCAACCCAGTGTTGTTGGACCCCGACCTCTGCTGACTTGGCACGATATGAGTTCCTCCACTACCCGACCCCGAATTTCCTCCAGCAGGGGCTGGTGAATACGAACCGCCCACCCGACGGTTTTGTTTTTCAAAAGCCAACGCCCGTTGGTATGCCTCGACGACCGTTAACGGATCAAAAAGATTCACAGGATCCGCGATCTGAACCCATAAACCCCCAATATACCGATCAACGAGCTGTTCATCGGTTTCTTGAATATCATTACGAGCAACCAAATGATAAAACTCGGTCGTATATTCATCAACCCATATGGATTCCTGTTTCAGATTCGGCAAACGTTGATACATCAACCGTTGAAAGTTGTGAGGTAAAAAAGTATCCCGCAAACACTTTTTCATCTTGGCCCATGCCACGATCCGTGACTTCCATGATCCGTGACTTCCCGAGTCTATTTCGTGTCATCTTCAACTGTTTCCACCATGCTGACGCCCTCCCACGAAGCCTGGTAGCGATCAAAGAGACCCGCTTATTTTCAGGGACCTCTCGGAACTCAAACACCTATTCTACAATAACCAACCAATCGATGAACCCTTCCGGATCCAAACTAGTCCCATCAAATTCTGGCATATCAGTACGGATCCCAGCATCCCAACGCCGGTTTCCATCTCCACGTTTTTGTCTTGTTCCCATCTCGTAACCTTATTCGGAAGACGAACCATCATTACCAAAAAACAGATTATAAAACTCCCTGTTTTCTGGGGCCGACCTTCTACGATTCATCAAGTCAGCCATTCGATCAGTGAGTTGATCGACCACTCGATCCAATCGTTGCTCCACCCGCGCCATAAATCGTTGTTCCAACTCTCGTTCGTAAACCTCATCGAGCATTCTCCGTTGTCTCCTTGGAGGCATTTTTGAGCCAGAAATTCGGCTCGGATACCAACTGATGTAGCGGTAAAACGAAAATGAAGATCAAATCACGTTGATTCAACGAATACCCGTGATGAACTTCCAAAACCCCAAAAATCCCACCTAAAGGTCAGGGAAAGTGAAGAGAAAAAGTAATTATTATAAAATTCAAGTCTGACTTTTTCAATTACACATACTGAATACAAATAGATGTTCTAATACGAGTTGGGCCTAAAAAGGCCATGGGCCAAACACAAACCCAAAAACAAAAATATAAAAAGTGCTGAAAAAACATAAAAGGCTCATAACTTTATTTAGAAGGCGTTTTTGGGCTTCGGACAGGGGCCAAACCGTTGTAGGCGTTTGCCATAACGTGCTCCTCGTTTCAAGCTTCGATTTGACTGGTAATGGGCCCGAAACGGAGCTTCATGGGCCAAGTTATGCCCGTTTTCGTGGGCCACATTTTGTAGCGCGATCTTAGGCCTCCATAAACATAATAGCCCGGTCTTCAATACTTGGACTCACATTAGTATACCTGCAAACCTGATGCTTACTAAGTAACGAATTCATTAGTCATGACTAGTATTATATTGGATATGAGATAATTTTATATAAAAAAGAAAAAGCTATTAGAGCATTCACATCCAATCTCACATCCTCAAATCTAAAATTACATCAAAAATCATTACATTTTCTCTCTCTTTTTAATCAAGTAATACTTTTGTATACTTATATCATTATTAAATCTCTTTCCTTCTCTTATAACCACTTTTAAAATATATTTAAGAAATTATAATGTGTAAACAGTAAATTTTCAAGTATATTAAAAAAGCACCGCATCTCTCTCACATTCACTCACAACGACATAAACCACTTCCTACATTATAAAAATTCCACTCACATAATATGGTGGATTGAATGTGAATGCTCTAAGCAATGTTTTCATAACCGGATCGGGCAGCTAACCGAACGGGCAACCGGTTCAACCCGTCGAACCGGCCGAAAACTTTGGTAAAAAATGACGGGTATGGTTGAAAAAAGATTTTTCAAATTTGTTTTAGTAAACCGGTTGAACTGGCCCGGTTTGCCGGTCTAACTGGATGAACCGGTCCGGACCGGCCATTCTCTGGGAACCAAGCGAACCACACAAAACCGGACTGGTAAGTGGACCAAATTTCTGTCAGACTGGTCCGACCGGTTGGTCCGGTTATGTCACAACAACATTGGCTCCAAGACAAGAGTTATTAAACACACCCTAATTTATGAGCATTTTCATATATGTGTGTATGTGTGTGTGTGTGTATATATATACATAGAAAATAGTTCAAATAAAAAATATGTGTTTTGTGAGAAGTGTGAGAAGAGCTTTAAAATAAAACAAACCACCTAAATATGACACTATACAATGTAAATATGAAACAATACAATTATTTAGAAACTACCAATCTCAACCACTAGATCATAGATCCAAGGGCCTAGATCTATTCTTATTCTTCTCACAAAAATATTGTTTTTTACATTAACCCTACCCTATATATATATATATATATATATATATATGAGTGGGTTATCCTAAACATAAGTAGTTTCCTAGGAAGACCAGGAATAAATCATAACCATTGGATCATGTTAATCAATGGTTGAGATTGAAAATTACCAATAACCGACATAATTTCCTAGAATTACTCTTTCATTCTTATAACAGACATAGTTTCCTAGAGTTGTTCTTTCACCATCATTTGTAATGCCAAATGTCAAGAATTTGTTGATTCTTACCATTCCTAGGAAACTCCTAATTCTTATTTGAACCCTTTTCTATATATATATAAATATATATATATATATATATATATATAATATATATATATAAACGAAGACATAAAAATCCTAAGTGTCGCGATGTGGTCGCTCCCCCTTTTTCTGGAGTCACCAGATTTGCTTGATTTTTAAATCGAGGCTTCTTATGAATTTGACTCAAATTCATGGGTGGGAATGGGTCTTACCAAACCTAGATATTCCTTAAACGGGTTATAACATCTCACTAAATTAAAAATTATTCTCACCAAATTATTGATGTAAAATTCATATAAAATAGGATATACTAAAAATTAAAAAACCAATTTTATAGTACAAAAAATAAACGGGTCTTGGGTCTCATCAAACCACAAGTATATTATTAATTTTCATAAGTATTATTTATAATTAAAAAACCAATTTTATAGTAAAAAAATAAACGGGTCTTGGGTCTCATCAAAACCATATAGTTTTTAAAGCAGATTATAACATCTCATTTATTTATGAAACAATTTATTATTAAATCATAAGTATATTATTAACTTTCATATAATAAAAAAAATATAAATTCAAAAAATAAATAAATATTAGAACTAATAATATAAAACAACCCTCGTAATACGGGGGATAAAAACTACTATATATATATATATATATATATATATATATATATATATATATAGGGTTAGTGTTAATTAGGAACCCATTATTTAATTAGGAACTCTAGGAACCATTCTTGACCAATCAAAATTTATTATTTATCTCTTTTACTTTTTTTTAAATGAGGGTAATATAGTCTTTTGAACAATAACAAATATTCACGTAGTATAATGATCTGTTGAATGAATCCCCCTATTTTCACTCTCCATTATCATAGGGAAGTTATACTAAACACAAAATCATAATATTATTTATCAGATTCAATCGTATCATCAAGATCCATCATCAACAAAATCAATTTCCATATTATCATGTACGTATGAATTCTTTAATCGCCATTCGCCAATTGTAAGATTTGTTGTAATTATATTATATGGAGATTACTACGTTTGTTTCAATCAGGGAAAGTTAGAAAAAATAAATTGAATAAAAATTTCAATTCTTTAACATTGCATCACTAAAATTGTTCTTCAAATTAATAAAAGGATTTAAATCGTAATCTTTAAAATTAATAAAATGATTTAAATTCATATTTTGCATGGATGATTATCCCTTAATATGATCAAGGAACCCATCGTGGTCAAACAGTTCCATTTTTTGGTGGTATAAATCAATTTTGGTGGAACCTTTAAGGAGTTAACTGGTGTAAACTTTCAAGGAGTTAACTGTTACAAATCGATTTTGGTGGAAATCAATTTTAGTTCTTAATTATTTTTGAGTTCTTTTGAATGAATTAACCTGGTCAAACAGTTTCATTTTTTTTTCATGTCAAGGTTGTTTTATATTAACAAGATAATATTGTTTGTTTTTTGTAGTTATGGATAAAACGAATTCAGATTCGAATATGGTATTATTCTTATTCAATACCAACTTGAAGAAGCTATTCAGGTTGTTCATGAAGACGTGATGGATAATGATGCCGGTGAAATAGTTGGTGTTGAAGAACGTGGTGATCAAAGAGGTAGTAATACTTTTTTTCGTATGAAGATGGCAAGAAGATTTTGTAGCAAATGTGGTCGTTTTGGTTATCATGATTCCAGGAATTGTCCATTTAAATAAATTGTAGCTTTGGTTTTCTGTTTTTGTGTTAAACTCTAGTTTTGTTCATCCAATAAAATTATCTTTGATTTGCTATTGAGAAAGAATGTTGTCATTTGTTGATTTATTTTCATATATGTCAATTATTAAATGTTTTTACTTAATTGTAGATTTGGTCGAAAGTGATAACGAAAATTTATCATACAATCAATCATACACATCACCTAATGGAACAAGATATTGGTTGCCCAACGTTGCCGTTGGCCTTAAACCAGTTGTTGGTAGGATATATCCCACATCGGAGGATGCTGAATCAATGTATTAGTTGTATGCAGATAGGGCTGGATTTGATACACGGTTTTCTACAATCAAGAGACATAAGGGTGTTATTACTAATAGGTATATCCTTTGTAACAGAGCAGGTATTTATCGTGGCAAAGATATTGATACACCTAATACATTGAAATAGAAACATAAAAATAAATTACATTTAATTTTGTTTTAAATATATGTATTGAGAAGCATTCATATCATATTGGCATATATAATAACAGTTAGCAATAAAGATAAATCAATGCTTATAATATTAATAAAAGGGGAGGTGGGGTATGGTGAAAAGGGCAAATGGCATAAGTGTTGGATTTTGTGGTCGGTTCGGGCCAAGTCAACGCGGACCGACCCGAATATGACCCGGTATGAGTTACACCGGGGGTAACGAAATATAAACCCACTTAAATGTTAATTAGGCCCGACACAATCAATTAGATGGATCGGATGATGGATATAGGCTTTGTTTGGTTAATTGGGCTCAAGCCCAAGTTGGTTTGATTTGATTAAACCCTAATAATATTACTATAAATAGTATCATATCCATTTGTTTAGATTTAACCCACTTACCACATAAACCCTAATCCATCTCCATCACCTATAGCCGCAATTCCGGCGCCGGATTCCGGCAGCTCGGTTTTCCGGCGAGGTCTTTTCCGGCCACCACAGTAACTGGACACCACATACATCATCACTGCAACCACCACCGAGCCACCTCTCTGGTCACCGGTCTTGTTGTTTTCTCTTTCCACCGGCCGCAACTCTATTTCCGGCGAACCGTTTTTCCGGTGAGCTAGAATTTCCGGCCGCGCCTCCTCCGGTTACTGCTCATCATCACCATTGCATGCTACTGCTCTTGGTGCTGTTGTTCGCTGCTACTTGCTATTGTGTGTTACTGTTTTCCGACTGCCTCCGGGTCACCGCCACTCGCTGGAGCGCCGCCGCCGTTCGCAACCACCTGTAGCCGCCGGAGTTATTGCTTGCTTGATTGAGTCAATATCTAGATCATCTCGTTAGCCCTCGGTGTCTTTCCGGTTTCGATAACCGAGGTATATCGATAAACTTATCTATGGTTATTTATTAATTGTTTAATCGTACTCGTTTAACGTTGTAATCGGATCCGGGTCTTGGGTTTCTTTTTTGGTTCGTTTAAATCGTTTATTTATCCGCTGCGTTTTTATATAGTTCGTTAATATAAGTTTGTATATTAATATTGACTAATAATTATTAAACGAAATTATTAACTAAAACGGGTTTAAATATTTGACCGTTTTCATTCCGAACCACTGTTGAAACTCAACAGTGGTATCAGAGCCGCGGTTACAACGTACGAGTCGATCCCTGTTCGCTTAATCTGGATCTACATCATAAACTTTAAATCGTTTAATGATTTTGATCTAGATATGTTATCGGGTAATTTTAGATTTGGTCAAAGTTTTGTTTATTTTATTTGACCAAGTCAAAACGACCCGAAATTTTATTTAATTTGAATATGTAAATCCGGCCCCGACCTATGTTTGTTTGGTTGTGTTTGGTTGTTGAGCTTGTTTTTTGGCCATATGGATGGTTCAAAAGTTGTAAACGGTTATTATTTATTTTTCGGTTTTCTTTTGGCCACAGAGATGGTTCAAATTTGTAATAGGATAAATTATTGTTAGTTTATAAATTTGTAATAAATAAGACGTGAAGATAACCGAGGACGAGCTCAAGGATTTCTTGGAGTTAGTGGGAGTTCGGGCAAGATGACGGGATGCACTAAGAAGTCCATCCTTGTGGTTGTTTTGTGTTGTGAACCCCTTGACCCGATCGGTCTCCCTAATTCGCTCTAGCGAGACCGATCACCTTTTGGCCATAAGGATTTACATATTATTATTTGCTATTGTGGTTGCTTGAATTGTTTATAATAGGATTATAATATCACCAACCTAATACCAAATAAATTTGAAAGCGTTTCGTTGACACATCCGGCCCTTTCACACGTCACTATACTAGGAAAACTATTACTTTACTCTCCTGTTACGTGCTAAAGCTGTCTGCAGACTTAAAGTGGGCAAAGATGAGGCTAAACGTATCAATACAGACAATCGTTGTCTCTATAGGGATAATAACCGAGAGTTGTGCTCTATTCACAATTGGCAATCGTTGTCAGTCTGCCTAACCACTTATTAATGTTGTGTGCTACAGCTGCCTTTAATAACTGGAAGCCGGATTATCATGCTCCTATTTCATTAATGTTATTGGGTCATTAATAATGGGACGACAACGTCGAAAATACTAATTAAATTTACTTTTGCTTAATTAATCAGATGTCGTCAAACGAAAACTCACTCTACGCCCTTAAGTCTATTCTTGAGAAGGATAAACTAAACGGTACCAACTTCATCGAATGGAACCGCAACTTGAGACTTGTTCTCACCATGACAAAGCGCCTGTATGTTCTCGATGGACCTGTTCCAACCGAGCCTGAAAACAACACAGCCGCTGCTCGAAAAGTTCTTAAGAAGCATAAGGATGACTCGGCTGATGTCTCCTGCATTATGCTAGCCACCATGACCTTTGAGCTTGCTAAAGGCTTGGAAGACTTTGGTGCCTATGAGATGCTTGAGCAACTCAAGGGCATGTTCCAGAGACAAGCCCGTCAAGAACGATTCGACACCATGAAACAACTCATTAGTTTCAAGATGACAGATGGGTCTCCCGTCAGTGCGCATGTCCTAAAGATGAAGGGGCACATCGATCAGCTCAAATTTCTTGATTATCCCCTGCTTGATGAGATGGCGCGGATTTCATCCTCAACTCTCTCCCCAGCTCATACGACCAGTTCGTATGAATTTCAACATGAATGGCTGGGTGAAGACAGTGTCGGAGCTTCATAACATGCTCAAGATGGTTGAGATGAACATTCCTTCTAGGACCAATCAAGTTCTGATGATTCGATCTGCTGGAGTCAAGAAGCCTAATCCTAAGAACCGAGGTTATAAGGGTAAAGGCAAGAAGAATGTTACCATTGCTGCCCCTCGTGCCACCAATTCTAACAAAGGGGTTCCAAAGATACCATCGCCGCCCCCTGAGGAGCGCCAGTGCTACCGATCCAACCAAATGGGACACTGGATGCGAAACTGTCCCGAATACCTTGTTGAGACAAGATGAAGAGAGCCTATGGTGAAGGCTCTTCTCGAGGTATTTCCATATACATTATTAAACTTTTCACTGTCTCTAGCAAAACATGGGTATTTGATACCGGATGTGGTTTCCATATCGTTAATGTCTTGCAGGAGCCTGAGAAGTGGAGGAAACTGAATAAAGGCAACATGGAACTCATAGTTGGAGATGAGAAGAGAGTACCAGTTCTGGCAACTGAAGTTTTTCATTTTTACTTGTCCATCTGACCTAGTTTTTCATTTGAATAATTGTTTGTATGCTACTGGTTTGACCAGAATCATCATTTCAGTTTCGTTGTTGTTTGAACAAGGTTTTAAGTACGTTTTCAATGGCATGGCGATTTCTACTTACTTAAATGATATCTTTTATTTTGAGGCTAAACCTCGAAATGGTATTTATGATATATGTGTTCAAACTAATAATAACGTATATAATCTTTCAAAACGTATCAGATCTGGTATCAACGATACATTTCTGGCATTGCCGACTTGGCCACATAAGCAAGGAAAGAGTTAAAGACTCCAATCCGAAGGGATTATTGAATCCACAGGACCGGACTCTTTTGACGATTGTGAATCTTGCTTAGCTGGCAAACTCGCCAAAAACTCCTTCACTCATAAAAGTGAACGAGCAAGAGATCTGTTAGGACTCATACATACTGATGGATGTGGACCTTTTAGAACCATGTCTAGAAACCATGAAAGATACTTCGTTTCTTTTATCGACGATTATAGTCGATATGCTTATGTGTTTCTTATGAAACACAAGCATGAAACTTTTGAAATGTTCAAAGAGTTTCAAAACAAAGTGGAAAACCAACTTGGTAAAACCATTAAGATACTTCGATCAGATTGAGGTGGAAAGTATCTCAGATCAGAGTTCATCAGTCATCTAAAAGAGTGTGGAGTTATTCACAACTCACTCCACCTAGCACACCCCAACATAATGGAGTGAGCGAGAGGAGGAATCGAACTTTGCTAAACATGATACAACTACTACAACCAAAACGGTTATTACTTCATTCATCATGATACAAATATGATTTCTATCAAGAGGAAAGACCACTTACTAGAGAAAGAATTTCTCGATCGTGGACCTGGAGATTATTTTGTCGATCTTGAAGAAATTCAAGAACCACAAACAACCGCTGAGGAAGCTGGAGTGTCTGATCAACAAGTTGTTGTTGCTGATACATCAGACATGAACACGAGCGTTCGCAAAAGTAGTAGGACTCCCGCACCTAATCCTAGATACCTATGGCATCTGGATGGTCCAGAAGTCTTATTAGTAGCCGAGCCTGGCGACGAAGCTACTAACTACATATCTGCAATCTTGGATCCGGTATCTGAGAAATGGTGAGATGCCATGAACGCCGAGATGCAATCTATTCATGACAATCAAGTCTGGAACTTGATTGAGCTACCCCCCGAAGGTCGGGCAATAAGGAGCAAGTGGATTTTCAAACGAGCATCTCGTAGCTGGAATCTATATTTTGATGAGAAAATCAAAGAGTTTGGTTTTATCAAAAATGAAGATGAGCATTGTGTTTACAGAAAGGCTAGTGGGAGCACTATATCATTCCTCATCCTGTATGTGGATGATATACTGATCATTGGAAACAACATTTCTATGCTTAAGGGAGTTAAGCACATATTGGAATCTTGTTTTGCAATGAAGGATCTTGGAGAAGCTGCTTGTATTCTAGGAATCAAGAACTACCAAGATAGATCTAAGCGGCTTCTAGGGCTAAGTCAAAGTACATACATAAGCAAAGTCATGACACGCTTCTCAATGGACAACCCCAATATAGGAGCTGTTCCATTGCTAAATGAACCGTTTTAGCAAATCGTAGTCTCCGGTAACGGACATTGAGACAAAGAACATGCAAGCAATTCCATATGCTTCAGCGATTGGCTGTTAGTGCACGGTTTTGCGTCTAGAGTCTTTGTATTTATCGTTAACGTTTTATTTATGTTTAATGTAATAAATAGTTTATTTATTAACCAGTTCGCTAAGTTAAAGGCTAGTTCGCTAGGGGATGTTAGCGAACTAACCAAGTAATGTATTCCCTCCTTATTCGTTAGGGGATGTTAACGAATCAGGGGGTGTTTCGCTAATTAATGTATGTAAAGAAGGGGAGGCTGGTTCGCTAGGGGATGTTAGAGAACCAGATCACCTTCTATATATAGTGAACTACTGTTCACTTTTAATGGAACAAGTTTTGAAGAGTTTTTGGGAGTTAATTAACGAATTGATGTCGAAACTCTCTCTCAAGCTTCACCTTAATATTATACAACAATTACAGATGATATATTGATAATATATACACATACATAACACTGAATCAAAGTTAATTATGAGCTAGATCCTTAATCGTATTAATAGTATAAACATAGATCTGAGATCAGATTGTGATAATTGTTATTGATACGAATCGATTTGGGATCCAACAAGTGGTATCAGAGCTGTTGGTGCTTGATTTACACTTGATTTGGTGTTTCAATTGTTATTGTTATTAAGTTTTTCTGTTTTATAGTTTTTGAATCGATTTTGGTTGAATTATGGACGGATTGGATTGAATTTGTGTTGGTTAAGGTATTGGATAGGTGTGGTTAAGTGGAATTGAAGTTTGGATTGGATATGTGTGGATTTATTTTGGATTCGGTTTAAGTCCGAAACAGGGGATAGTTTCTGGTGTAATTGAATTGGTTTAGGGTGTTAATCGGTTACGAGATGGTGTGTACTGGATTCGGAATTTGATTACGAGAAGATTGATTGGTTATTTGTGCGTTTTGGTTGAGAAACGAAGTAGTATTACAAATTTGGTATTGCTGGGTTTCTGGGTTTGATCTTCAAAATTTCTGGAAAATTGTTTTGAATGTTTGAAGATTTGAAGATGAACTTAATTCGTTATTTCCTTCCTGATGATTCACTATACGCTTCATCGTGATTCGTTATAAAAATTGTTACTTCGTTACCCAGTTCGTTAATCAATTCGTGTGAGTTATTGGTTCGTGTTATCTAGTTCGTTAGCTAGATTAACTGATTCGTGTTACACGCATCCAACTTGGGATTTGTGTCATAACAACCTTTGCCACGTGGCATAAGGTGTCAGAGTTTGTTACAAACGGTTGTAACAACCTGATTCGCTATAGTGTGATTCGCTAATCTACTGTAGCTGATTCGCTAAGCATTCCTTAGTGATTCGCTAAGTTTATTTTGGCGATTTGTTACTGATTATCATCTGATTCGCTAAACTAATCCTTTGTAATTCCCTAAACTAATCCTTTGTGATTCGTTTGGTCAATTCGTTAAGTTGACTTGTGATTCGCTAAGTTGACTTGTGATTCGCTAAACCTTCATTTCATTCGTTATCTGTTTCGCCATTTGGTTGATTCGTTAACCTTATTTGTGATTCGTTAACTTTCAATCTTAACTTTGTTAAGACTTGATTCGCTACACTATTCACAGTTCGCTATAACTGTTCACAGTTCGCTATAATTGTTCACAGTTCGCTATAACTATTCACAGTTCGCTATAACTGTTCACTGATTCGTTAATCTAATTCACTATTTAATTCGTTAAACACTTAAATTTTCAAAGATGACCGGTATGTATGCATTAGCGTCTCAAAACATGTTGATGCAACAGATGTTGCAACTTGATACCAAGATAGGTTCGCATTCTAAATGTCCAAGATTGATGAAGTTCAGTGACTTTGCCAAGTGGGAACCTCGTTTTCGTGCACATTTGGGATCTGTTCATCCTGATTGTTCTTACTGTCTTGATGAAGTTTATGTGGCACCAATGATTGGTGATGATACTATTGGGTATACTCCTAAAGCTGTTTCTCAATACTCACATGAAGAGAAGAAATCTTTAGAAATCGAGATAAAAGCCTATTCTACTCTGACTACGGGATTACCAGAAAATATCTTTCATCAAGTTGGTAGTATCAAGAGATGTGCGTCTTTATTTCAACATCTGCATATGAGAAGTATGGGAAACACAGCTGAGAGTAAGAAAGTGATGCTCAAGTTTCAGTTTCGAAACTTTAATTTATTGAAGGGAGAAATAGTTGAAGAAATGACTACTAGATTTAGTCATTTAATTGCTGAAATGGACAAGTTGAAAATGGAAATTTCTGACAGGGATAAAATTGACACTATTAAAAGTGTGCTTCAAAGTTCTTACTCAACATTTCTAATGGTTTTGAAAGAAAATGACTATTTCTTGAATGAAGACTTGACGGCACTTGAATTTTTACAAAAGATCGAAGCTAGAGAATACGATCTTAAGTGTCAAAAGTCCTCCAAAGAAAATCAAGATCCAGCTTTCTATGGTGGAAGTATGCCTCTTAGTTCAACGATCTCTCCAATCACTGCTTTTCTTACTCATGCTGCAAGTGAACAAGAATCAACTATGTTTAATGATCCAAAAGTTTGTTTTTACTCTGCTGATAATTCGGGTGGTTCAGGAAGTTCAACTTATACAAATCCATTTGCTACACCACCTAGAGTTAATATGAAGGAAGCTGAGCAAAACTTTGCTTTTCTGACAGCTTTTATGTCTTCATATGAAAACTTATTGAGCAGTAAGATTGCCACAAGTGATTTAACAGATGAGGACTATGATCAGATAGATCCAGATGATCTAGAAATCATGGATTTAAAATGGAACATGGCTATGATCGTCCGTAAAGTTAAAAGATTCATGAAGAGAACTGGAAAAGATCTTCCAGCTTTAAACAAGAAGTTGGGTTTTGACAAATTAAAAGTAAAGTGTTATAATTGTCAAGAATTTGGGCATTTCGCAAAGGAATGTGACAAACCAAGGAAAGAATACACTGGTTCTTGTGGTCAAAATCAAAATGCTTCTACACCAAGAGGAAATGATGCTGAAAAGAAATCATCTTCTTCTACAACACAAGCAATGTTAGCAGATGGAAATGATTGGTCACAACGGTTACTATGCAATGATGTTCAAGCAAATTTGGCTATGTTTGGATTACATAAAGATTGTCAAGATGCAACTGTTTGGATTACAAGTCTTCCAAATCAATATTTGCTTGCATGGCCAAGGTTAACGAGGTTAGTAATTCTATTTATGTTACTTCATCTGTTAAAGCATCGTGTGTTGACTGTGAATCTAACAAATCTAAGTTAGAAGCTTTGAAAAACCAAAATGATAGTCTTATACAAGAAATTGCTTCTCTGAAAGATACTTATCGACAATCTCTTGAATTTCAAATGAGATCTCGAGAAAAGATTGAAGCATTGTCGACAAGTAACCATGATCTCAAGGCTGAGTTATCTGTGAAGATGACAATTAATGAACAAAAATTTCAAGAGATTTTGAAACATCGTTCTAAGATAACTGAGCTTGAGAATGAGGTTCTTGAGTTGAAGAACAAGTTGGGTAAATTTCGAAACTCTTCGTTTTTGTTAAATGAAATTATCGAAGTTTTTGGAAAACAAAAGGACTCCAAGAAAGGTATTGGTTTTGTTGAAATTCCACCACCTTTTCATAATGATTATAAAATTAATCCTTTTGCAAGAAAAGAAGAGGATTTGATTCAAAAAGAATCTGTGATTTCTGAAAAATCTAAATTGGTTAAACCTGAAATTGTCAAACCTCAAGTTGCTCCTCAAAAACCTCATGTGGAAAGTAAAAAGGTCTTTGTTGAAAATGTTGACAAAGTGATTATTGAAGATGTGTTTGAACCTGAGATAATACACAAGAATAAGAACATTCCTAGTTCTAATCATATTCTTTGCGAACCTTAAGAGTTTGAGGAAGCTGTGTATGGTTCATTCAAATCTCAAGTGAACAAGGAAGAAACTGTGAAAACCAAACTAGTGAGGGCAAAGAAGTCAGTTAAACCAAAGATTTCTGACGAGGACTTAATGCGTTTCATTAATCCTTCTAGTTCTAAGCCATCTGCTGCTAGAGTTTTTAAGTTAAAGGGAATAGATACGATGTTCACTGAAAAATATATTCCAATAAGTATTATCAAACCTGAACTTATTGATAGTGTTTTTGTCAATGAAACTTCAAAAATTCAAGAACTTGAACGTGTGTATGCTCAAACAAAAACATCAGTTCAATCTGACCCATTGACTAAGGCAAAACAACTTTTAAAACAAGCTAAGAAAATTAACTTTGTGAAGTCAACTGGGACAGATACACTAAAAAGTTTTTCGAACTGTTCTACTTTAGATTTTTACTTAAAGAAGAAATCTGAATTATCTGATGAGTTTGCTAAGAGCATGACTAAAAATGTGAGTCATCATCAAACTTCTGGGTCATTCATTCCAAATACCTCGCAACAACATCGTGTAGACATGCGAAGTTGTTTCTTATGCGGTCAACTTGGTCATGTTGTGAGGGATTGTAGTCAGAAGTACCATCAGAATCTTCATCCTTTTATCAAGGACCATTCTAAGCCAATTCCATTGGTCAAGGAGATTTTGAAACAACCTGTGTCGTATGCTGATGATACTCATATTTTGTTCTCTAATGTGAATCCCCGGAAGGTTCTTCATGTCAATGAGACACATGGTCAAGTGAAACCAAAATTCGTTCCAACTGAACCCATATGTCAGAACAACAATTCAAACATTGTTCAGGCAGCTTACTTAAGACGAAAGTCTAGGAAGCCGGTAACTTATTCACAAGTGGCTGAACAACAGTTGAAATCTGTTCAAGTTAATGATCAAAGAGAAAACCAAAAGGTGCCCAAGACTGAGGCCTGGGCTGCCTTTTGAACTAATCACTTTTATTTGTGTGTAGGGTTCATCCAAGACCATCTCTGGTGAAAACTAGATCATGGATAGCGGATGTTCTCGTCATATCATTGGAAATCTCAACCTCTTATCAAATGTGAGAAATATTCAAGGGGGTTTTGTAGCGTTTGCTGGGAATTCTAGGGGCATGATCACACAAGAGGGTGAAGTTTCAAATGGTCACATTACGTTTGAGAAAGTGAATTATTGCGACAAAGTTGATCATAACTTATTGAGTGTATCGCAGATTTGTGATAAAAAATACACTACGATATTTACTGAAAAAGAATGTCTTATCTTGAAACCGGGTTATGTTATTCCCGAGGACATGGTTGTCATGCGATCACCACGATCAAATGATATTTATGTCTTAAATATGAGTTCTAAGGTATCCACATCGATCGAAACATGTTTTGTCTCGAAAGCAACCGAGAAAGACTCGATTCTATGGCATCGTAGAATGGGTCACATACATGTCAGAAAGATGAATTATTTAATGGCAAATGACTTAGTTGAGGGTGTCTCGTTAAAGAATTTTAAGTTATCCGATCACTGCGTTGCATGCAAAAAGGGCAAGCAGAAGAAGAAGACACATCCCTCTAAGTTATTGAATTCCATTGATACTCCTCTTGAACGACTTCATATGGATTTGTTTGGTCCTGTGAATCATGCGAGTATTTCTGGGGATTGGTATTGTCCTGTAGTGACTGATGATTATTCAATATACTCTTGGGTGTTATTTATGAGTTCGAAGGATCAAACACCGGTTTTGGTACAAAACCTTATTACTAAGATCGAATCACTGTATAAACAAAAGGTGAAGAGAATCCGAAGTGATAATGGTACTGAATTCAAAAACACTACATTGGATTTCTTTTGTATTCAAAAGGGAATTCACCGAGAATATAGTGCACCTTATGTACCTCAACAAAACGGTGTTGCTGAACGGAAAAATTGAACTCTGATTGAAGCTGCACGCATAATTCTCGCTGATTCTAAGCTTCCTGTCCAATTTTGGAATGAGGCAGTGAATACAGCTATACGCTTAATCGAGTTCTAACTATGAAACGACTCAAGAAGACAAGCTACGAGCTCTTAAATAATAGAAAACCTAATTTAAAGTACCCGGAACCATTTGGGTGTCCGTGTACAATGTTGAAGAAGGATTCGGGTAAATTTGAAGAAAAAGCTATCGAAGGGTATTTTTTGGGATATGCATCTCCAAAGAAAAGGGTTTTTAATTTCACATCTGGTTGTGTTGAAGAATGGTACCATGTGGACTGTCAAAAGTACACCACTCCTCCTCAAGGGAAAGGTCCAGACTGGATGTTTGACTATGATGGCTTATTTAATTCTTTTACTCCTTCAACTGAACACATCGATGAGGATCTGGTTCGAGCATACTTTGAAGATCATTTGGCTATTCCAATATTTTCAAGTTCTAATGATGTTGAAGCTCAACCTGATGCTCCAACTGAAGAATCACATGTTGCTTCTCCAATTAATGTTGATAATTTATCTTCTTCTGATGATGATAACAAGCTGAAGATCAAGTTAATGCACTTGACAGTGATAATGTTTCATCTCCTGAACTTGGTGAACATTACACTAATTTTATTTGATAATGTTGTTGTTCCTGAGAATCCCACTCTTCGGATTCATGGATATCATCCACCGGAGAACATCATTGGAGAACTTGATGTGGGAGTTCAAACGCGTCATCAAGTTGCTTCGTCAAGTGAGAATAACGTATTGTGTGCTTATGCTAACTTACATTCCTCTGGAATTGTAAATGTTGCTAAATTCACTTGCTTTCTATCTCAAGTTGAACCAACAACGCCTCGTATGGCTCTTCAAGATCCTTCTTGGGTAGAAGCTATGCAAGAAGAATTACAGCAATTTGCACGGTTGGGTGTTTTGGACTTAATAGACAAACCTGCTAGAGTCAAGAAAGCTATTCCGACTAAGTGGGTATATAAGTGTAAGAAGGATGATCGTGGGATAATTGTGAGAAACAAGGCACATTTAGTGGTGCAAGGTTTTCATCAGCAAAAGGGTATTGATTACACTGAGGTTTATGCGCCAGTGGCAAGATTAGAGTCGATTCGAATCTTCCTGGCTTATGCTGCTTACAAGAACATCAAAGTGTATCAAATGCATGTTAAAAGTGCTTTTCTCAATGGTGAACTACACGAAGAAGTGTTTGTCCAACAACCACCTTTTTTTGAAGATCCTGATTATCCAGACCGTGTTTACCGATTAAACAAGGCCCTGTATAGTCTACATCAAGTCCCGAGAGCTTGGTATGGCACGCTCGCCGACCATCTGACTGATAATGGCTTCAAACGAGGGACTGTCGACTGCACTTTATTTCATAAAAATGTTGGTGATGATCTTCTCCTAGTCCAGATTTATGTCGACGATATTATTTTTCGGTCTACAAACGACACATTGTATAAGGAGTTCGAGAAGTCCATGCAAACAAAGTTCGAGATGAGCTCGATGGGAGAGATGAATTTCTTTTTATGGTTGCAGGTTCACCAGTCTGCTCACGGAACTTTTATTCACCAGACTAAGTATGTGAACAACGTCTTGAGCCGATTTAAGATTTCTGCCAGAAAAATTCCTTCTACTCCTCTTCCAGTAGGGCACAATTTATCACTGGATGAATTGGAGGATTCCGTTGATCCTACCCTCTATCGTGCCATGATCGGTTCTTTAATGTATTTAACGGCTTCTCGCCCTGATATTATGTTTGTTGTTTGTCTTTGTGCTAGGTATCAAGCAAGTCCACGAGTGACTCACCTAGCTGCAGTAAAAAGAATTCTTCAGTATTTGAAGGGAAATCCAGACATCGGGTTGTGGTACCCCAAGGATGATACTTTCGATCTTACTACCTACTCAGACTCAGATTATGGAGGATGCAAGATCAATTTCAAGTCTACTACAGCGGGATGTCAATTTTTAGGAAACCAGCTTGTTTCCTGGCAGTGTAAGAAGCAGACAACGGTCTCGACTTCAACCGCCGAAGCTGAGTATGTTGCAGCCTCGAGTTGCTGTTCCCAGGTTTTGTTGATACAACAACATCTTCGCGATTACGGTTTGAAGTTTCTTACTACTCCTATTTTGATTGATAATTCTGCTGCTATTAGTATCACCAAGAATCCCGTACAACATTCTAAAACGAAACATATCGAAATTCGATATCATTTTATACGGGATTGCTATGAAAAGAAATTAATCGATCTTGAGAAAGTACATACTGACTTTCAGAAAGCCGATCTGTTTACTAAAGCTTTTGACAAAACGCGTTTTAAATTTTTTCTTGATTTAAACGGATTGAAGTCCCTCGCTGATATCCTTAAACAAGGATGACTATCATTATTTTCTGTCATATTTTTCTTTTAAAATTTATTTTAGTTTTAGGGGTGAAAATCTAGAAAATACAAAAAGAGTGTATTTTTCGTTTGTATAGATAAAATCCAAAAACATTTTAAAATTTTAAAATTCAAAAATATTTTGAGTTCTGTTCTTTAATGTTTTTTTTTTCTTTTAAATACTTAGAAAAACCAAAAACTTTTTAAAATTTTGAAAAACCAAAAAGAATGTGATTTATGTTTGTACAGAAAAATCCGAAAATCCGAAAAGATTGTGAAGTTTATTTTGTTTATAAGAAAATTGAAAAAGACAAAAATATTGTGTTTTTAAAGTTTGTATAGAGAAAAACCAAAAAGATTTTTGCAGGTGTTTTTAGATTATTTTCTCGCTGAAAATTATGTCGGTTATTTAAGTTTATGAAGCATGTTTGCATGTCTTGGTCCTATTATTCACTTGTGAATTGATGGCTAGCCATTTATTTATAAACTTAAGTTAACTGGGGCGATTAAATTTATCTTTTCTTTATTTTATGCTCCTCAAAATTTTGAGTTTTTGAAGCAAAAAAGAGAACATGATAGTACATTGATTATCTTGACCCCAAATCCAGCAAAAAGTAAGCTTAAAAGACTGTGTGCTGAATTGCATTGGTGCATTGGTAGCTCTTAAAACAACCTAGTAAAGTAAAGTATGTGATATAAACATAGAGAAATGCCAAATTGAAAGAGGTGTTAGTCTCTAGCAAAAGTCTCGGTGAGGATGGCAGAAATGTAATAATCAGTCATACTCAAGCCTTATATTTGTTGATCACCCAAAAATAAAATAAAGCAAATAACAAGCGTTAGGATTCTGGACACTGTGAGTCTTTATGCGGCTTAATCATCTGGGTATTCATAAGCATGAATATTTCACTCGCTTTCAAGAAGCAAACCCAAAGTCATTAAACTTGATCACCGCTGTACTTCGTACAATTTAAATTACTGACTTGATCAAAATCCGTTGTTAGTCATACAATTGTTCCTCCCTTGCGTGCGTCTTAATACCAATAAGAAACGGACCCCAGGGGATACAATGTATGTAAGCCGACAGATGGACTCGTGCATACTCACTCACACTAAAGGAAACTTGATGCATTGCTCAAAATTTCAAAATTGGTATCAAAAATTTTGATCAACAATATAATGTTTTAAGTCAAGTTGGGGTGGTTTGGCAAAAATCAAATTAAGCTTGAACCGAGATTAGAGGCTGATAGTTTCTGATATTCTGTGCTTTAATTGAACAAATTAATCATATCACAAAAATACTTGAATGTGTGTTATTAGATTTATGTGGATAACAATACCAATGACCGACTTATCGCCAGTCATAATATCACTGAAATATAAAACTATGATGGAAGGGCAATTTGGTTAATATGATTCTCTGCTCAAACTCGACAATAATACAAAAATATATTTCGTTTGATAAATCATTGAAAAACACAAAAATATTGTCTATTTTTATGATTCGGATATTCTTTTGTAAATACATTCTTTATTTTTTATAAAATACCATAAATATTTTCGTTTTTCTTTGTACATATTATTTTAAGTTATGTTTCGTAAGAAAAATGAAAAGTTTTTTAAGGTATTTGGTTGTCGGGATATATGGATTCTCGATAACCTAATTTATTTATTTTATTTAATTATTTAATTCATTTAATTATTTAATGTAAAATTTAATAAAAGATTTTTTTAATTAGAATCTAATTCGTTATTTATGGATAATGAACTAGGTGATTCTTTAGCGAACTAGCTTCTGGTTTGCTAACCTAATTCGCTTCCGCACTATGTAACGAATCATCCCTTCGTTATGCATATTTAACGAATCAAGCCACGAATTATATCTTGATTCGCTAAAATAATGAAACGAATCAGGAAGTGATTCGCTAGCCTAATGTAACGAATGAATTAGCGAATGGGCTAATTCGCTAACGTTAATTCAAACGAAGTGCCTACTTCGTGCCAGCTGTACCTCGGGTTGCGTGCAAGGTTATAAAAGACAAGAAACACGAACAGTTCTTCACTGTTCGCCTTATTCCTTCACCTTAAAGTAACCTTATTCAAAATTTTCTCTGAAATTTCAACCTTCACATTTTGATATTTCTAAGATATCTTTGGATTTCTACGGTATAGCCGATCATGGCGATCTAGTTTCCGTCAAAAACGGCTAAGATTTGATAGTTAAATTATGAACTTTTAAGTTTTTAAGGGTTCCGTGTTTTTAAACCTATTTATGTATAATTTATGTTAATAACTTGATGATTTAGATGTCATAGTGATGGGAATGATGGTGATGGTGGAGCTGGTGAACGAGCTCTTAAAGAACAACAAGATGCAGTCGATGCTGCTCTAGCTGCCACCATGAAAGCTCAGCTGGAAAGAAAAAGAAAGGGTAAAGTTGTAGCTACTGGTGAACCATCAAAGAAGCCCCGTGTGTCTGCTGGGGACGGGGTAATCATTGGAACCCCACCACTACGTCATACAACTCCTCAACGCCCGGCAGTGCCGCCCACTACTAGCACTCCGATGCTTACGTTGACGACGACGTTGGTGTCACACGAGAGGCTCGGTCTTATTCCTCAAATGGCGTTAACCGAGATACCGAGACCTCCTGCTGCATTGTCTACAGTATCTCCTACTACATCAATGAGACCTCCTCCTCCGCCAACAAATACTCCTCCTACTCCTCCACCTCCGCCTAGTGATATCTCATTTATGAGAATTACTCGGCCTCAAGGACCAGTTCAACCTGTTCATCCATCTTTATACGACTTGCCGCCAAGTCGTCAAACTGAAATGCTGCTGAATTTGCTACATCTCTATGAAAATCAAATGGAAGCTGACCGTCAAACTCAAGAACGACTCATGGAGAATCAACGACGAATGATGAGTTATATTTCTTTCTGTCAGAAGGAGACTAAGTTGTTGCGTACGATTGTTGAGTCTCAGGGGGTGAAATTAAAGGAACAAGAAGAGTTGATTTTACAATTAACTTGTAAAGAAGATGCCCTCAAGAAACTCAAGAATGACGACGATGTTCCTGACGAATCTGGTGCAGGAGGTGAGCCTAAACAATCGCATGGTTCATCCTCTGGTGCTGGTGTTAGTGGCGGTGATGATTCGAGCAAGCAGATAGTTGTGTATCATGATCCAACAGCTGCCAAGCCAATTAAAATGATTGCAGCTAACACAGTGATATTTGTTGATGGATCAGGGGTGGTGAAGAGTGTGGTGAATAGGGACGAGATAGAGGTTAGTGAGTTTGTGGTTAGATCCTTGACACAGGAGCAGATTTCGATTCTGCTTGGGCTGAATGACGATCAGCTAAATGCTTTAGAGGCTGAGCCCGATGTTGAGGTTGTGAATGAAGTAGGGTTGGATGAGGATCCGGTGTTTATGAATACGGATTTTATTTATGAGAATGAGGACATTGATATGGAGGATGTGACTGCTGATGAGTACCCGGACTTGTATCAACACACGAACGTTGATCAAGGTGCTCCGGTATTTCAAGAAGAGGTGTTTAAAGTGACTAAGGATGAATTGGAAAAGGTTGTGCAGCGAACAGTACCCTCACTCAAAGAAGTGACTGATGAGGACGTAGAAAGATGGTTCAAACGTCATAAAGTGGGTAAAACTATCAGTGCTTATCGTTATGTAGATCAAGAAAGAAAAGATACTGCTGCTGCTTGGGTTAAGGCTAATCAGGTGACTACCTTCAAGACCGTTTCAAAGGTACACTTTGACATTATGTCATGGGCTTATGATTCTGACCTTAAAGTATGTATAGTCAAGTGGGAAAAGGGTGTCCAGTATTACGAGAAGATAATGGATGTTCTTACATTACCGCGGTGGGATGTTCGTACCCTCGCGAGACGTCCATTTATCAATCGTGGGGGTTACCGAACAGCTGAGTGGTTTCACCAACACTTACTGTTTGAGGTCAATCATGGCTTCAAATTCTTCTAGCCCAGTTCCCAAGACGTAAGTGCATTGACGAGATTGATCCGAGGATGGGCTGGAGGAAACTTATCTTGAAAGTGAAGCCGCCAAAGACGATGAAAAAGGTTCCTGTGAAGACAATGCCTCAAGATATTTATCTGTCTTTCAACCGTTGGTACTATGACAATCGTACTGGCGAGGCCGTTATTGTTCGTGGTCAAGGACTGCAGACCGAGCTCATTAAGATAATCGACCCGATGTGGTTGGTTAATTTATCAGAGACAGACAATGATGTGCTACACAGGAAGCAGATTTTGATCGAGCGCCAAGAAGATTACGACCTGGCTATGCAATTCCAACGAGTCGTTCGTGTGTGACATAAACATGGAATTCATAGTTGCAGAGACTGGAAGTCCAAGCGCTTCAAATAAGTTAAAGACAAAGAGCTCAAGACGAGGGGGTGTCTGTTAGTGCACAGTTTTGCGTCTAAAGTCTTTGTATTTATCGTTAACGTTTTATTTATGTTTAATGTAATAAATAGTTTATTTATTAACCAGTTCGCTAAGTTAAAGGCTAGTTCGCTAGGGGATGTTAGTAAACTAACCAGGTAATGTATTCCCTCCTGATTCGTTAGGGGATGTTAACGAATCAGGGGGTGTTTCAATAATTAATGTATGTAACGAAGGGGAGGCTGGTTCGCTTGGGGATGTTAGCGAACCAGATTACCTTCTATATATAGTGAACTACTGTTCACTTTTAATGTAACAAGTTTTGAAGAGTTTTTGGGAGTTAATTAACAAATTGATGTCGAAACTCTCTCTCAAGCTTCACCTTAATATTATACAACAATTACAGATAATATATTGATAATATATACACATACATAACACTGAATCAAAGTTAATTATGAGCTAGATCCTTAATCGTATTAATAGTATAAACATAGATCTGAGATCAGATTGTGATAATTGTTATTGATACGAATCGATTTGGGATCCAACATTGGCTCTGTCAGGTACGCTGTATTATGCACTAGACCTGACGTCTCGTAAGCGTGTTTGGAAGAGTGGAAGAGGAGCTCACTGTAAGGTGTTACACTGACGCTAACTTCCAGAATGACCGAGATGTTTCTCGCTCATAATCTGCTTGGATGGAGAAGTTCATAGCCAATCTCGATCTGGTTCCTACTTTAGGAAAATGATCGACGTATATGTGATAACACAGGTGCTATTGCTCAAGCCAAAGAGCCCAATTTTCATCACATGGCCAAGCACATTTTAGTTCCACTATGTACAAAAATTACTGGAACATAAAGACATCATAATAAGCAAAGTAGACGCAGATCAAAATATAGCTGACTCGTTCACTAAGCCAATGAATCAGGACAAGCATAGAGATGCTATCGGGCTTAGACTTGCTAGTGATTTATTTTGATTTAGTATTTGGATGTATGAACATTTAAACAATTGTACTTTTAAATTCACTTTTGATTTAATGGTTAAATGCAAATGTTGAATGATACAACTGTGTTCTTTTTAAAACGTTTAATCCATGAATATTGTATTCTAAATTATCCGTAGTCGGTCATACTCGTGGGAACGATTCTGAATTAAGACTATTCTGACTTTGGACTCAAGCAGTTGACTTCCAAACTCACAGACCTCATTGTGAATGACGTTGGATGTAACTCGCATCAAATCATCTTCATGGATCTTGATCATAAGATATTTTGATAATAGTATGCTCATTTAGTATCCTTAGACCTGAGATACATATAGAACTTTCGTTTACCGTGGAATATTCTTTGATCATGTCAACCGCTGTTGCGTTACTGCCAGCCATAAAGGCATTGATTGGGAATGTTCTGGAGTTTAGTGGGAGTTGTATGTAGTCAAGATGGGATTCTGTACCCTTACATTAAATGTAACAGTTAGACATCTTCGCGCCCTCGTTGATTCAAACTGGTAAAGTGTGAGGCCTCACCCAAACTTACTGTGTGTTTGATTGGACCACTTTGACTCTATATCGAGAACTACAATAATTGAACACTATATGAGATTGATTTGATCCATGTCTCATTGTTCAATTGATGTCTTATACAGAAAGGATAGATGACAACGATTGCTATAAATTCATTATGTTGCAATAAGGTATTCCAAGATATTTTGGTTATGGATTTAAAAATGTCATATTTGGTTGGGGAAAGCTATGTGTAGCTAGAACGCCTTTAGCTTTTAGCGTTGTGATACTTGACCCAAATCCGTCCAAGTGGGAGACTGTTGGATTTTGTGGTTGGTTCGGGTCAAGTCAACGCGGACCGACCCGAATATGACCCGGTATGAGATACATCGGGGGTAACGAAATATAAACCCACTTAAATGTTAATCGGGCCCGACACAATCAATTAGATGGACCGGATGATGGATATAGGCTTTGTTTGGTTAATTGGGCTCAAGCCCAAGTTGGTTTAATTTGATTAAACCATAATAATATTACTATAAATAGTATCATATCCATTTGTTTAGATTTAACCCACTTACCACATAAACCCTAATCCATCTCCATCACCTATAGCCGCAATTCCGGCGCCGGATTCCGGCAGCTCGGTTTTCCGGCGAGGTCTTTTCCGGCCACCACAGTAACTGGACACCACATACATCATCACTGCAACAACCACCGAGCCACCTCTCTGGTCACCGGTCTTGTTGTTTGCTCTTTCCGCCGGTCGCAACTCTATTTCCGGCGAACCGTTTTTCCGGTGAGCTCGTATTTCCGGCCACGCCGCCGCCGCCGTTCGCAGCCACCTGTAGCCGCCGGAGTTATTGCTTGCTTGATTGTGTCAATATCTAGCTCATCTCGTTAGCCCTTGGTGTCTTCCCGGTTTCGATAACCAAGGTATATCGATAAACTTATCTATGGTTGTTTATTAATTGTTTAATCGTACTCGTTTAACGTTGTAATCGGATCCGAGTCTTGGGTTTCGTTTTTGGTTCATTTAAATCGTTTATTTATCCGCTGCGTTTTTATATAGTTCGTTAATATAAGTTTGTATATTAATATTGACTAATAATTATTAAACGAAATTATTAACTAAAACGGGTTTAAATATTTGACCGTTTTCGTTCCGAACCACAGTTGAAACCCAACAATAAGATACGAAAGAACACAGCTAACCTACTGCAGCTTATTATTATTAACATTATGTAAATAAGAAAGAAAGAAAATAAGATCAGCAAGAAAATGTTAATTAAAAGGGGTGGGTGGGTAACGTATGTGGTGATCTGTTTTTAGGAGTGATTAGATCTGGACCGAGGTATGTTATGATATGAAATATTCACACTATGTAAACAAGTTTGTTACCTTCAATTTCTTCATCCTTTGCAACACTTGTATTTACAGCGGTCACCTTCCGCCTTTTTGAATCACTCACTACATCCAATTATTATCCACTCATTTATATTTACATCCCTAGTTTTGGATATATGTAAAATTCACACAAAGTAACAGCTGACTGACCTTTATTATGATCAACATTTACACCATTCAAATGTGTAGTAGTCCTTTTACTCCTCTTTGACTCACTCACTACAACCAATTATCAAAAACTTCAAACTTCTTAAAATTTAACATACTAACGAAAACACAACATACCTCGGCTTTGTTTTTGCATAATATCTATCCATGATCGATTATCGATGACAAAGTCTGTACACATTAACACAACAAGTTGTAATTGAATCCATACTTTACCAAATCTAAAAAAAGTGTTACTAATAATAATAGAATAACATATCATTACCATCATTGTTGTTCTCCTCTCCAATTAATATGGATGATCTTTTCAAAGATCATTTATTACTTTCGCGACCTAATTGCAAAACCAATAGTGAGTTAAACCATGTGATCTATATATTTTCCTTAAATTAAATCATACCAACAGTCATTGTCACTTACTTTTTCCCATATCTCGGTTGCTTTTCCTACATACATGATTAAACAATATTAGTTGATTCTTTGAAATTTATGATAGAATCAGCCATTTTTTAAAACATTCAAACCAAACCCTTAATATTAGCATCGACATCTATACTTTACATAAACTTACATCGATGTAATCTATGATAAAATCAGTATTTTATCTAACACATAAAAATCGATCCCATACTATTAATATTGTCGTTTATAATTTTCATGACAAACACCTGTGTCTATCAGCCAGTTAAAAAGAAATACAAACCAAACCGATAATATTAACATTGAAAATATAACTTACACGCGTGTAAATTATTCAATCACAAAATCTGTTGACATATATAATTTAGGCTTATATAATTTAGGCTTATTATCGATGTCAATCCAGGTTTACATTCATGTTTAAATCAAAAACAACGAATGCCAATTCACAGTTTATAACCACTCTACTCAATCAGTATTATGTATTAACTAAAAAAATAAACTTTACACCAGCATATACATAAATCAACATGGTATTTTGATAGTCTAGGTTCAATTAACATTCACACTTCCCAACCACTCAATTCAATCACAAAATCTGTATTAACGAAAAAAAACTAATATTTAAACTATCATATAAATAAACCAACGAAAGTATTACAATCAAAAGATGTAAATCGACCGAAATCTAACACATAAAATACATGATAAAGCAATTGAAAGATACTGAAATCTAATACATAGAATAAATAATTAAGCAATTGAAATCGATTACCCTAAATTCAAACCCGCAGAGCGAAACCTCCAAGGAGTTAATTGGTGTAAATCGGATTTTGGTGGAAATCGATTTCCATATGGATGAATATATACTACTATTAATCAACATAAGTAGGGATAACCTGATACAATTTTGAATTTCAATTTGCATAACAATCGGTGGTGATAACTGGTCGTCGTTTATGTCTTCTGTTCATCTCTGCACCTTTTTTGGGATTAACCCTAATATAATTCAGAAATACCAGGGGAGGGAAAAACATATTTACGTTTTACGTATATTTTTAAGACTATTATACCCTTTACAGATTAAAAATATAACTTAAGTTTGATTAATAATTACAAATATGCCACAGATCTTATTAACCATAGATATGTAAATTAATGGCTATGATTGGTTCTTTTAGTTCTTAATTATTTTGGAGTTCCTAAAGGAGCCATCCCTATATATATGTATATATAGGATGAGTATTATTAAAGAACTGTTAAATTATTTAAGAACTTGAAGGAACCATTTAAACCTAACGTTTTTTATAAAAAATTTTGTATGTTAATGTTATTTGAGTTTAGTTTCATCATTTTGTATATCAATATTTATAATTACAATTTTGAAAATTAGTTTTTATACATATCTATGTTTTATTTTACACCTATGTAAATTTGATAGTACATAAATTTTACATGTATGTAAACTTGTGATTAAGATATGTAATCAAAATTTTTTATATAAAATATGATAAAACTACTCTTAAAAAATGTTAGTATATAAAAAAAATTTAAATATTATTTAATTGTCTAGAGTTTCTAACAGTTCTTAACTTTTTGAAGTTTTTAAATGATATACCATATATATATATATATTATAACTTTTCTTTTTCCTTTAGTATGCAATAAATGTAGACAATGCTACACGTTTAATTAGTTAGTTTGAATGCTAAATATATAATAACATTCGAAAGAAGTAGTTGGCACAACAATTTGACTTAAATTTCCATCTTTAACAACGTACGCTGTCTCCATTCATTTTGAGTTTTTAATTTATTTTTTAAAGCTACCTGTGTAGAAGAGTTGAAGAGGCCTACAACGTAACAAGTCACTAAAAACATACAGTTACACAGATAATAAAGTCGCTAAATTCATATAGTTACCACCAAGGTAAAGGTAATTAAAACCTAAATAGACATTACAACTGAAAGTCTAGAAATTAAATATACTTTACTCCACTAGTAGTAGGCAGGTAAACTCCTTGATTGTTCATGAACTGTTTGGTGGAAAATTCGTTTATTATAAACAAACATGAACAAAATTTTCTAATCATTTAATTAAACGAACGAGCATGAACATACGCTTTATTCGTTAGATCATTTATATTAATGAACGCTCGTTAATGTTTGTTTATTTATGTTCCTTTATGTTCGTTCATTTATTTACTTATCTTTAAATTTAACAAAATAAATAAATAGTTATATACTTATATTTATATAAATCTAAACATAAAGGGACTCATTTTAATTAATTAGCAGGCAAAAATTTAAACATGACGGGGCTCGTTTATTTGTTTTTGTATATCACATTATTTTTGGATGAAACATGAAAAGTGGTGGATGTTTTATGTATGAATCATAATGGCATTTTTTTAAGGGTAGAATCATGATGGATATATCGAGCAAATCATGTAAACCACTAATTTAAAGGTGTTCCAGATGAATTGTGATGTAATACACTTGATCGTTTATGTTCATTAATGTTAATTTATATTCGCTTGCAATCTATATATGTTTGGTTAATTATAGTCATTGGAATTCGTTTATGTGATGTTCAATTATGTTCCTTAAAGTTTTAACTTGTTGTTCGGGTGCTGTTCTTTAAGGCTTTAAACAGTTGAGGGGGCCTAACCACAAACATAATCAAGGTTCACTTACGGAAGACTGCTTAACTATAACCATTACAAAATGGTTGGTTGATCGTCGGTTATTGGTCTTTGGTTAAGTTTGATTAATTATACAATTTTATTTAATTCTAGCCTCATCTCTCTTAGCTTGTGAATAATACTCATCTAATAATACTTGTTGCATCTCAGCCCAATTACGAATTCTGTAAATCGACAATAAATTGAACCAATGTGTAGTTGAAATTGGTGTTTTTATGTGTTTTTTTCCCTTTGTTCTAGTTGAAATTGTCCCAAGTATATTTATGAAGTTTTTAAGCCGAAGTATGCCGGTTCCAAGTTTGATTATGGTGTTCCAAGTTAAATGATAGACATTTCCAGTATATATTAAAATATTCAAAGTTGGATATAAACGAATAAATTTTGAAAAAACATAACATATGAGGCATGGCTCGGTTTTAGTTAAAATTGGTTAACGGAGACACATTAATAATTGTCATAATCGAATGGTCGGTTAATCATAATCACTTAACCGTAACTGTCAGTGTTGTTTCGTTATAATTTATTCCGATTAATTTTTCTGGTTAACGGTTCAATTTTTGATTGCCCCAAACTCTCACTAGTAAAGTGAAAGACGGAAATATTTGTCCTTTTTTATCTACAAGGAAACAACTTCTATATTTGCCACCACAATCAATCTCACCGATGTCACCACCACCACCACCAGACCATCATTGCCGTCGTTGCCGCCACAGGCCTAACACCATTACCATTTTTTATTACTGTAACTTTTCTTTATTTTAATACAAGGTAAGTTTGTTTTTGGTATTTAATTATTCATTTTCTCCTGTCTAGCAAACAAAACAAAATAATACTCTATCCGTCCCATAACAAGTGTCATGGTTTGAAAAACACAAATTTTAAGAAACTTTAAATTATTGCACTTTTTGCTTTACAAATGACTATAATGCCCCTTACATATATAAAGAGAAAAAATTTAAAAAGTTTCAATAATTGTATTTGTGTAAGATAAACATGAAAATTAGTTAATAAATTTTAAAAATAGACATTTGCAATTAAACAAGCTAAAATGAAAATGTATGCACTTTCAAAGGAATAGAGAGAGTAATACATTTCCCTCTTATAGATTAACCATTCAAAACAATAGAATCATAAAAAATCTATTTCATTATTAGCTTATACCAAACAAGGCCTTAATATTCAACAACAATTAAAAACAGGCAGGGAGCCATGGAGTATGATAAATAACAAAAATGTCAAATGTGGATCAAATACTCTTGAAAAGAAGTCAGATCATTTCCCCTTGGATTCTCTTATTTTCTTGTAAGTTTTTCTTTTATTTAAGCATAATAATAGATGATAATGGTAAACAAAGAACTAAATAATTCAGGACAAGTTAAAAGGTTATCAATATCATTGGTGGCTCACTCAAATTCATAAAACCTGTAAAACATCAAAGGGTTATGAGTTTTGGGTTCAAGTATTCCAAATTACAAAAACAAATCATCCTTGAAATAGAAAAGAAAAGTCGAGTAAAAAAGTTACACGTAACATTAAATTCTAAATCAAAAGAACATGATGGTACTTTTTTTTATTTCGTATGATAATTTAATTGGAACTATATTTTTACAAATCAAATGCTATAGAAAACAAGATTTAAAATTACTCAGAACTTGACGGATCCTAAGCTAATTAAATGGATAGCAACTTTTTTAGTGCATATACTCAAAAGGTTATTTGTATTCCTTTTTACTAGACATGAGAGATGAGACGTTGCTTTCTCGTCCAAGCCGGTTAATGTTATTAATACGAGGAAGCTATTAACTTTTTATGGTTTCTTTGAATATCGATCTTCGTTTTAAAATTTGTTATGAAAAGATTGATGTAATTTTATTTTATAATAATGATTTGGTCACTAGCGCGGTTTAAAAGTTGCCTTTAAAAAGAAAAAAATGGATGATTATATGGATTCTCGAGGCTTTAAGGATTATAAAATCAATTTTTGAGAAGAAAAATGGATGGTGTACACATGAATACGCGATACGCGACGGGTTTAGATTTGCTTCATCGCGTAGCCCGATGACGTGTAAATTATCCAGAAACATTGCGGCGTAGTGATACGCAATGATCTATCAAAGTAACACCATCACATATCGCGACGTGGAAGCTACGCAGACGAGACACGTTGCATGCCACGTGGCGTGCCACGTAGCATGCCTAGGGCTGACTAGGCGAAGCTATAAGATTCTTCGCGATACGCGATGCCTTTTGTTATGTCTATCGCGTATCGCGATGAGGTCCAAAATCAGCTATAAATTGTTTGGCAACGGGACATTTATTCTTTGTCCAAAATCTCACTTTTCTCTCTGAATTTTCACACACATATAAAATATTATAGTATAATACCCAAGTTATCGTAACGATATCCTATTCGATCGAAAGATTGATGGCGCATTTTGCACAAGGCCGCCTTAGTATTTTTGTGGAAAATTAAGATTTTTAAAAATCCTCCCATCGCGATACGTGACGGGTTTAGATTAGCCTCATCGCGTAGCGCGATGACGTGTAAGTTATCCAGAAACATTGCGGCGTAGCAATACGCGATGGTCAATCAAAGTAACACCATCGCGTATCGCGACATGAAAGCTACGCAGACGAGACACGTTGCATGCCACGTGGCGTGCCACGTAGCATTCCTAGGGCTGACTAGGCGAAGCTACAAGATTCTTCGTGATACGCGACGCCATTTGTTATGGCCATCGCGTATCGCGATGGGGTCCAAAATCAGCTATAAATAGATTGGCAACGGGACATTCATTCTTTTTCCAAAATATCACTTTTCTCTCTGAATTTTCACACGCATATAAAAGAGTATAGTATAATACCCGAGTTATCGTAACGATATCCTATCCGATCAAAAGAAATATACACGAATCCAAAAGCTCTGCATATTAAGGTAAGACATTGTGCCATCGTATAAAGTTTCTACTCTCGTGATTATCGTTATGTTTATTGGTTTTATACTAATCTAGATATACTACGTAATGTTTATCCTAGGTGCTTAATACCAAGAGGCGTTTTCTTTAATTGTAAACTTGCAAGGTGAGATATTCGAGTTTTTGTACCACTCACATTTGTGTGAGACAACTATTTTTCCGACACTGTCATGATGATTTCAAAACCTATAAAACTCATGGCAGATGGTCTAAATGTTTTCAAACATATTTTTAAAGTATTTAAAATACATTACAGTGATTAATTCTCTGTAGACTTACGGGATGATTACTACTGGTATTGTGGGGTTTTGTATACAAAGCTTTCCTACTGGGCTATTACACGTTACTTATTGGACAAGTGTTAGCCAATAAGTAATATGACCACAGTCATAGATACGCGAGTGACAAGTACCTTTCGGTAATTTGTAAGCATGCAGATGTGAAAACATCTTAATGCTGTAACTGTAAAATGTGTAATTTAAAAATGAACTTACTCACCAGTATTTATTGCTGATCAAATATTTTAAACATGTTTCAGGTGACTTGTTAGAGACAAATGAATGATTCTTGCGGGCTTCCAGCTTAAATAAGTGGCATGTCGCCAGAATAAAAAAACGTGTTTTGTAAATTAGGGTTTATCCCTATAAAGTTTATGTTTGTATCAAAATGGGTTAAATTCCCAGTTTATAATAAAAATAAACATGGTGTTTTATAACTCTGATCATTTTTCCTAACTACGGTTCTGATGATATTCCGCTACAAAATTATTTAATAAACACCGATACCACCAATCAATATTCACGGCTTCCCTCCCAGGGTATAGGGGTCGAGGGCTGTGACAGCTGAAGTGGTATCAGAGCCACTGGTTTAAGCAATATGGGTATTTTAATAATACCTAATTTTAAAATTAAGAGTTAGGAAATACATGCATTAACCTATGTGTTAACCATACAGATAAGATTCTAACCACACGTGTTGGAGTTTGTTGTTTTATTGTTTTTTCTTAACAAAATGAGTGAGCTAGTTGAAGCATTCGAAAATATATTCGTTAACACTACGGATATGGAAGATGGACAAACTAATGAACAGCACCCTGAACCCATGGTCTTTCAAGCACAACAACCTGTAGAAACACCAAAGCCCAAAAGAAGAAGAAAACTCAAAGACTGGCAAAGAGGGTTGAGAAAAAATAAGAAAGGAAGAACATCAGTCATACAACCACCACCACAACCTGAACAACCAACTCAACCACAACCAATTGAACCATCACCAAATTTACCACCACACCCTTCAACAATACCAATGCAGGAGCGACTAGGCAGATGCCTAGATGAATGTGAAATCTTTCAACCGATATTCAACGATATAGGTGCAGCAAGCTCTAGCAACCTTAATATGCCATCATAGGACCCATATAATACACTCCTCCCTGATGATATTATCAATCAAGCCTAGCTGGAAGAATGGTGGACGAATGATTGGCAATATCAAACAATGATGACAAACCCATATGCACCATTCCAAGCTGAAACCTCAAACTACCCCAACATGACACCGGAAATGACGGCTAATCTTCCTCATTACGGGGAAGAATTAAAAGATACCGGGAATAGAATAAGAAATATGGGGGAGAACTTAACCTGGAAATACTACGACCGAGAACCATACATATAAACCATATATATAATATTTATATGTTCATTATCGTAATTTCTTTGATAAATAAAAGTGTGTATGTATGTAAGAAAAGTGTGTAGTGACGCATATATGTAAAGTGTGTTGATGTAAAATTATAGTGATGCATATATATATAAAAAGAGTAAATGTCGCAAAGATCGACGATTTTGACATATTCTGTACCTATGTGTTATTAATATCTTGCATACCTTATTATTTGATTACGATATTAATAATTCCTTTCTTGCATGTAATTCAGATGTCGAACGAGTGATGTAGATGTCGTACTTTAATCAAAAACAAGTATTTATGAAGCTTAAATACCTACAACTAGTACGGGTAAGTAAGGTCGTCTCCACAGGGAACCTGTGGAAAGTGCAAGTAAAGTTCATTACTATTAATTATTATTCTAAGCGGACAATCGATGTCAAGCAGTTTGTAAAGATGATTATAAGAACACACGGTTACATGGAAAAGTTTGTAAACAATAATGAGAAAACGATTCACTTCAGGTTCAGGTAATGTGATGTACGACTAATCACAGATTCAAAAGATTAATTACGCAATAATTACTAAACCTAACAGTTGGGTTGTGAGGACAAACGATACCCTAACCGAATTCTTGACACAACTGAACTCCGGTTTACCCAATTACCATTTTAAAATATTAAAATAAGTTATAAGAAATGACTAACGATTATTAGTTCAATGACATAAGAGCTAACCCTACATGAGATGAACACAACCAGAAAAGTGACGCAAAGTTTGACAATCAAAATCATAAAATGTTTAAACAATCAATTCGTAATGTAAAACAAGATTAAAAACAATCAATCAAGTTCATACTCATTCAAAACATAGAATCTGATCAAAGTTAGTTTACACAAAACCCTAGCCTAAAGTGAATACAATGGTTTTAGCCTGACATCGGCATCACGAAGGATTCGCTTATCTGATGAGAGGATGAAAGCATGTGTTGAACGGACAAACCAAAGGCTTCAGAATGGTGGAAAATCGTCCTAGGGCTTGTACTTGGTTGGAGGAATGAAAGATATCTCGAATGCGGGCTTAAAAACTCATTATATCAAAGTTAGGGTTATTTTTCACGTCAGAAGGATCTTAGCGCATCGCTAACATCCCAGGGGTGTGATTTTCGCGCAACGCTAAAGACTTAAAATTATGATGATCTTAGAGATATGTTGACATCATCATCAGGACCCTATAGCAACGCGCTAAAGGCGTCTGACAGAATTTTCTTTATTTTCTTCATTTATTTTGCATAGGAAAGCGGGCCAATCATCATGAGTCTTCTATATCTTCGTTCCAAGCCCGTAACTCATCCCGATAAGCGTCCTTAGCGTCAATTATCCTGAAACACATAAACATGCTTGAAGTACCAAAGTTCACACAATATTTAAACTAAAATTAAACAAATAATATAGTAATATACACGAGTTTTTCCCGACCATTAATGTAGATGTCGTGCTCTAATCAAAAACAAGTATTTATGAAGCTTAAATGCCTATAACTAGTACGGGTAAGTAAAGTCGTAGGGAATCAATGGAAAGTGCAAGTAAAGTTCATTACTATTAATTATTATTCTAAGCGGACAATCGATGTCAAGCAGTTTGTAAAGATGATTATAAGAACACACGGTTACCTAGAAAAGTTTGTAAACAGTAATGAGAAAATGATTCACTTCAGGTTCAGGTAATGTGATGACCGACTAATCACAGATTCAATAGATTAATTGCGCAGTAATTACTAAACCTAACAGTTGGGTTGTGAGGACAAACGATACCCTTACCGAATTGTTGACACAACTGAACTCCGGTTTACCCAATTACCAGTTTAAAATATGAAAATTAGTTATAAGCAATGACTAACGATTATTAGTTCAATGACATAAGAGCTAACCCCACATGTTATGAACACAACCAGAAAAGTGATGCAAAGTTTGACAATCAAAATCATAAACTGTTTAAACAATCAATTCGTAATGTAAAAAAAGATTAAAAACAATCAATCAAGTTCATACTCATTCAAAACGTAGAATCTGATCAAAGTTAGTTTACACAAAATCCTAGCCAAAAGTGAATACAGTGGTTTTAGCCTGACATCGGCATCACGAAGGATTCGCTTATCTGATGAGAGGATGAAAGCATGAGATGAACGGACAAACCAGAGGCTTCGGGATGGTGGAAAATCATCCTAGGGCTTGTACTTGGTTGGAGGAAAGAAAGATATCTCGAATGGGGGTTTAAAAACACATTATATAAAAGTTAGGGTTATTTTTCACGTCAGGAGGATCTTAGCGCGTCGCTAACATCCCAGGGGTGTGATTTTCGCGCCGCGCTAAAGACTCAAAATTCTGATGATCTTAGAGATACGCTGACATCACCATCAGGACCCTTTAGCACCGCGCTAAAGGCGTCTGATAGAATTTTCTTTATTTTCTTCATTTATTTTGCATAGGAAAGCGTGCCAATCATCATGAGTCTTCTATATCTTCGTTCCAAGCCCGTAATTCATCCCGATAAGCGTCCTTAACGTCAAGTATCCTGAAACACATAAACACGCTTGAAGTACCAAAGTTCACATAATATTTAAACTAAAATTAAACAAATAATATAATAATATACACGACTTTTGCCCGACCATTGATGTAGATGTCGTGCTCTAATCAAAAACAAGTATTTATGAAGCTTAAATACCTATAACTAGTACGGGTAAGAAAGGTCGTCTCCACAGGGAATCTGTGGAAAGTGCAAGTAAAGTTCATTACTATTAATTATTATTCTAAGCGGACAATCGATGTCAAGCAGTTTGTAAAGATGATTATAAGAACACACGGTTACTTGGAAAAGTTTGTAAACAATAATGAGAAAACGATTCACTTCAGGTTCAAGTAATGTGATGACCGACTAATCACAGATTCCAAAGATTAATTGCGCAGTAATTACTAAACATAATAGTTGGGTTGTGAGGACAAACGATACCCAAACCGAATTGTACACAAAACTGAACTCCAGTTTACCCAATTACCAGTTTAAAATATGAAAATAAGTTATAAGAAATGACTAACGATTATTAGTTCAATGACATAAGAGATAACCCTACATGAGATGAACACAACCTGAAAAGTGATGCAAAGTTTGACAATCAAAACCATAAACTGTTTAAACAATCAATTCGTAATGTAAAACAAGATTAAAAACAATCAATCAAGTTCATACTCATTCAAAACATAGAATCTGATCAAAGTTAGTTTACACAAAACCCTAGCCTAAAGTGAATACAATGGTTTTAGCCTGACATCGGCATCACGAAGGATTCGCTTATCTGATGAGAGGATGAAAGAATGCAATGAACGGACGAACCGGAGGGTTCAGGATGGTGGAATGGGGGTTTAAAAACACATTATATCAAAGTTAGGGTTATTTTTCACGTCAGGAGGATCTTAGCGCGTCGCTAACATCCCAGGGGTGTGATTTTCGCGCTGCGCTAAAGACTCAAAATTCTAATGATCTTTGAGATACGCTGACATCACCATCAGGACCCTATAGCTCCGCGCTAAAGGCGTCTGACAGAATTTTCTTTATTTTCTTCATTTATTTTGCATAAGAAAGCGTGCCAATCATCATGAGTCTTCTATATCTTCGTTCCAAGCCCGTAATTCATCCCGATTAGTGTCCTTAACGTCAAGTATCCCGAAACACATAAACACGCTTGAAGTACCAAAGTTTACATAATATTTAAACTAAAATTAAACAAATAATATAATAATATACACGACTTTTGCCAGAACATTGATGTAGATGTCGTGCTCTAATCAAAAACAAGTATTTATGAAGCTTAAATACCTATAACTAGTAAGGGTAAGTAAGGTCGTCTCCACAGGGAATCTGTGGAAAGTGCAAGTAAAGTTCATTATTATTAATTATTATTCTAAGCGGACAATCGATGACAAGCAGTTTGTAAAGATGATTATAAGAACACACGGTTACTTGGAAAAGTTTGTAAACAATAATGAGAAAACGATTCACTTCAGGTTCAGGTAATGTGATGTACGACTAATCACAGATTCCAAAGATGAATTGCGCAATAATTACTAAACCTAACAGTTGGGTTGTGAGGAGAAACGATACCCTAACCGAATTGTTGTCACAACTGAACTCCGGTTTACCCAATTACCATTTTAAAATATTAAAATAAGTTATAAGAAATGACTAACGATTATTAGTTCAATGACATAAGAGCTAACCCTACATGAGATGAACACAAAAAGAAAAGTGACGCAAAGTTTGACAATTAAAATCATAAACTGCTTAAACAATCAATTCGTAATGTAAAACAAGATTAAAAACAATCAATCAAGTTCATACTCATTCAAAACATAGAATCTGATCAAAGTTAGTTTACACAAAACTCTAGCCTAAAGTGAATACAATGGTTTTAGCCTGACATCGGCATCACGAAGGATTCGCTTATCTGATGAGAAGATGAAAGCATGTGTTGAACGGACGAACCGAAGGCTTCAGAATGGTTGAAAATCGTCCTAAGGCTTGTACTTGGTTGGAGGAATGAAAGATATCTCGAATGGGGGCTTAAAAACTCATTATATAAAAGTTAGGGTTATTTTTCACGTCAGAAGGATCTTAGCGCAGCGCTAACATCCCAGGAGTGTGATTTTCGCGCAACGCTAAAGACTCAAAATTATGGTGATCTTAGAGATATGTTGACATCACCATCAGGACCCTATAGCAACGCGCTAAAGGCGTCTGACAGAATTTTCTTTATTTTCTTCATTTATTTTGCATAGGAAAGCGGGCCAATCATCATGAGTCTTCTATATCTTCGTTCCAACCCAATAACTCATCCCGATAAGCGTCCTTAACGTCAATTATCCTGAAACACATAAACATGCTCGAAGTACCAAAGTTCACATAATATTTAAACTAAAATTAAACAAATAATATAGTAATATACACGAGTTTTTCCCGACCATTAATGTAGATGTCGTGCTCTAATCAAAAACAAGTATTTATGAAGCTTAAATGCCTATAACTAGTACGGGTAAGTAAGGTCGTCTCCACAGGGAATCAATGGAAAGTGCAAGTAAAGTTCATTACTATTAATTATTATTCTAAGCGGACAATCGATGTCAAGCAGTTTGTAAAGATGATTATAAGAACACACGGTTACTTGGAAAAGTTTGTAAACAGTAATGAGAAAACGATTCACTTCAGGTTCAGGTAATGTTATGACCGACTAATCACAGATTCAATAGATTAATTGCGCAGTAATTACTAAGCCTAACAGTTGGGTTGTGAGGGGAATCGATACCCTAACTGAATTGTTGACACAACTGAACTCCGGTTTACCCAATTACCAGTTTAAAATATGAAAATTAGTTATAAGCAATGACTAACGATTATTAGTTCAATGACATAAGAGCTAACCCTACATGTGATGAACACAACCGGAAAAGTGATGCAAAGTTTGACAATCAAAATCATAAACTGTTTAAACAATCAATTCCTAATGTAAAAAAGATTAAAAACAATCAATCAAGTTCATACTCATTCAAAACATAGAATCTGATCAAAGTTAGTTTACACAAAACCCTAGCCTAAAGTGAATACAGTGGTTTTAGCCTGACATCGGCATCACGAAGGGTTCGCTTATCTGATGAGAGAATGAAAGCATGAGATGAACGGACGAACCGGAGGCTTCGGGATGGTGGAAAATCATCCTAGGGCTTGTACTTGGTTGGAGGAAAGAAAGATATCTCGAATGGGGGTTTAAAAACACATTATATCAAAGTTAGAGTTATTTTTCACGTCAGGAGGATCTTAGCGCGTCGCTAACATCCCAGGGGTGTGATTTTCGCGTCGAGCTAAAGACTCAAAATTCTGATGATCTTAGAGATACGCTGACATCACCATCAGGACCCTTTAGCACCGCGCTAAAGGCGTCTGACAGAATTTTCTTTATTTTCTTCATTTATTTTGCATAGGAAAGCGTGCCAATCATCATGAGTCTTCTATATCTTCGTTCCAAGCCCGTAATTCATCCCGATTAGCGTCCATAACGTCAAGTATCTTGAAACACATAAACACGCTTGAAGTACCAAAGTTCACATAATATTTAAACAAAAATTAAACAAATAATATAATAATATACACGACTTTTACCCGACCATTGATGTAGATGTCGTGCTCTAATCAAAAACAAGTATTTAAGAAACTTAAATACCTATAACTAGTACGGGTAAGTAAGGTCGTCTCCACAGGGAATCTGTGGAAAGTGCAAGTAAAGTTACTATTAATTATTATTCTAAGCGGACAATCGATGTCAAGCAGTTTGTAAAGATGATTATAAGAACACACGGTTACTTGGAAAAGTTTTAAACAGTAATGAGAAAACGATTCACTTCAGGTTCAGGTAATGTGATGACCGACTAATCACAGATTCAATAGATTAATTGCGCAGTAATTACTAATCTTAACAGTTGGGTTGTGAGGACAAACGATACCCAAACCGAATTCTTGACACAACTGAACTCCGTTTTACCCAATTACCATTTTAAAATATGAAAATAAGTTATAAGAAATGACTAACGATTATTAGTTCAATGACATAAGAGCTAACCCTACATGAGATGAACACAACCAGAAAAGTGACGCAAAGTTTGAAAATCAAAATCATAAACTGTTTAAACAATCAATTCGTAATGTAAAACAAGATTAAAAGCAATCAATCAAGTTCATACTCATTCAAAACATAGAATCTGATCAAAGTTAGTTTACACAAAACCCTAGCCTAAAGTGAATACAATGGTTTTAGCCTGACATCGGCATCACGAAGGATTCGCTTATCTGATGAGAGGATGAAAGCATGTGTTGAACGGACGAACCGGAGGCTTCAGGATGGTGGAAAATCGTCCTAGGGCTTGTACTTGGTTGGAGGAATGAAAGATATCTCGAATGGGGGCTTAAAAATTCATTATATCAAAGTTAGGGTTATTTTTCACGTCAGGAGGATCTTAGCGCGTCGCTAACATCCCAGGGGTGTGATTTTCGCGCCGCGCTAAAGATTCAAAATTCTGATGATCTTAGAGATACGCTGACATCACCATCAGGACCCTTTAGCACCGCGCTAAAGGCGTCTGACAGAATTTTCTTTATTTTCTTCATTTATTTTGCATAGGAAAGCGTGCCAGTCATCTTGAGTCTTCTATATCTTCGTTCCAAGCCCGTAATTCATCCCGATAAGCGTCCTTAACGTCAAGTATCCTAAAACACATAAACACGTTTGAAGTACCAAAGTTCACATAATATTTAAACTAAAATTAAACAAATAATATATACGAATTTTGCCCGACCATTGATGTAGATGTCGTGCTCTAATAAAAAACAAGTATTTATGAAGCTTAAATACCTATAACTTGTACGGGTAAGTAAGGTCGTCTCCAAAGGGAATCTGTGGGAAGTGCAAGTAAAGTTCATTACTATTAATTATTTTTCTAAGCGGACAATCGATGTCAAGCAGTTTGTAAAGATGATTATAAGAACACACGGTTACTTGGAAAAGTTTGTAAACAGTAATGAGAAAACGATTCACTTCAGGTTCAGGTAATGTGATGACCGAATAATCACAGATTCAATACATTAATTGCGCAGTAATTACTAAACCTAACAGTTGGGTTGTGAGGACAAACGATACCCTAACCGAATTGTTGACACAACTGAACTGCGGTTTACCCAATTACCAGTTTAAAATATGAAAATTAGTTATAAGCAATGACTAACGATTATTAGTTCAATGACATAAGAGCTAACCCTACATTAGATGAACACAACCAGAAAAGTGACGCAAAGTTTGACAATCAAAATCATAAACTATTTAAACAATCAATTCGTAATGTAAAACAAGATTAAAAGCAATCAATCAAGTTCATACTCTTTCAAAACATAGAATCTGATCAAAGTTAGTTTACACAAAACCCTAGCCTAAAGTGAATACATTGGTTTTAGCCTGACATCGGTATCACGAAGGATTCGCTTATCTGATGAGAGGATGAAAGCATGTGTTGAACGGACGAACCGGAGGCTTCAGGATGGTGGAAAATCGTCCTAGGGCTTGTACTTGGTTGGAGGAATGAAAGATATCTAGAATGGGGGCGTAAAAATTCATTATATCAAAGTTAGGGTTATTTTTCACGTCAGGAGGATCTTAGCGCGTCGCTAACATCCCAGGAGTGTGATTTTCGCGCCGCGCTAAGACTCACAATTCTGATGATATTAGAGATACGCTGACATCACCATCAGGACCCTTTAGCACCGCGCTAAAGGCGTCTAACAGAATTTTCTTTATTTTCTTCATTTATTTTGCATAAGAAAGCGTGCCAATCATCATGAGTCTTCTATATCTTCGTTCCAAGCTCGTAATTCATCCCGATAAGCGTCCTTAACGTCAAGTATCCTGAAACACATAAACACGCTTAAGTACCAAAGTTCACATAATATTTAAACTAAAATTAAACAAATAATTTAATAATATACACGACTTTTGCCCGACCATTGATGTAGATTTCGTTCAGCAATAAAAAAAAAACTATTTATGAAGCTTAAATGCCTATAACTAGTACGGGTAAGTAAGGTCGTCTCCACAGGGAATCTGTGGAAAGTGCAAGTAAAGTTAATTACTATTAATTATTATTCTAAGCGGACAATCGATGTCAAGCAGTTTGTAAAGATGATTATAAGAACACACGGTTACTTGGAAAAGTTTGTAAACAATAATGAGAAAACGATTCACTTCAGGTTCAGGTAATGTGATGACCAACTAATCACAGATTCAATAGATTAATTGCGCAGTAATTACTAAACCTAACAGTTGGGTTGTGAGGACAAACGATACCCAAACCGAATTCTTGACACAACTGAACTCCGTTTTACCCAATTACCATTTTAAAATATGAAAATAAGTTATAAGAAATGACTAACGATTATTAGTTCAATGACATAAGAGCTAACCCTACATGAGATGAACACAACCAGAAAAGTGACGCAAAGTTTGAAAATCAAAATCATAAACTGTTTAAACAATCAATTCGTAATGTAAAACAAGATTAAAAGCAATCAATCAAGTTCATACTCATTCAAAACATAGAATCTGATCAAAGTTAGTTTACACCAAACCCTAGCCTAAAGTGAATACAATGGTTTTAGCCTGACATCGGCATCACGAAGGATTCGCTTATCTGATGAGAGGATGAAAGCATGTGTTGAACGGACGAACCGGAGGCTTCAGGATGGTGGAAAATCGTCCTAGGGCTTGTACTTGGTTGGAGGAATGAAAGATATCTCGAATGGGGGCTTAAAAATTTATTATATCAAAGTTAGGGTTATTTTTCACGTCAGGAGGATCTTAGCGCGTCGCTAACATCCCAGAGGTGTGATTTTCGCGCCGCGCTAAAGATTCAAAATTCTGATGATCTTAGAGATACGCTGACATCACCATCAGGACCCTTTAGCACCGCGCTAAAGGCGTCTGACAGAATTTTCTTTATTTTCTTCATTTATTTTGCATAGGAAAGCGTGCCAATCATCATGAGTTTTCTATATCTTCGTTCCAAGCCCGTAATTCATCCTGATAAGCGTCCTTAACGTCAAGTATCCTAAAACACATAAACACGTTTGAAGTACCAAAGTTCACATAATATTTAAACTAAAATTAAACAAATAATATAATAATATATACGAATTTTGCCCGACCATTGATGTAGATGTCGTGCTCTAATAAAAAACAAGTATTTATGAATCTTAAATACCTATAACTTGTACGGGTAAGTAAGGTCGTCTCCAAAGGGAATCTGTGGGAAGTGCAAGTAAAGTTCATTACTATTATTTATTATTCTAAGCGGACAATCGATATCAAGCAGTTTGTAAAGATGATTATAAGAACACACGGTTACTTGGAAAAGTTTGTAAACAGTAATAAGAAAATGATTCACTTCAGGTTCAGGTAATGTGATGACCGACTAATCACAGATTCAATAGATTAATTGCGCAGTAATTACTAAACCTAACAGTTGGGTTGTGAGGACAAACGATACCCTAACCGAATTGTTTACACAACTGAACTTCGGTTTACCCAATTACCAGTTTAAAATATGAAAATTAGTTATAAGCAATGACTAACGATTATTAGTTCAATGACATAAGAGCTAACCCTACATTAGATGAACTCAACCAGAAAAGTGACGCAAAGTTTGACAATCAAAATCATAAACTATTTAAACAATCAATTCGTAATGTAAAACAAGATTAAAAGCAATCAATCAAGTTCATACTCATTCAAAACATAGAATCTGATCAAAGTTAGTTTACACAAAACCCTAGCCTAAAGTGAATACATTGGTTTTAGCCTAACATCGGCATCACGAAGGATTCGCTTATCTGATAAGAGGATGAAAGCATGTGTTGAACGGACGAACCGGAGGCTTCAGGATGGTGGAAAATCGTCCTAGGGCTTGTATTTGGTTGGAGGAATGAAAGATATCTAGAATGGGGGCTTAAAAATTCATTATATCAAAGTTAGGGTTATTTTTCACGTCAGGAGGATCTTAGCGCGTCGCTAACATCCCAGGGGTGTGATTTTCGCGCCGCGCTAAAGACTCAAAATTCTGATGATCTTAGAGATACGCTGACATCACCATCAGGACCCTTTAGCACCGCGCTAAAGGCGTATGACAAAATTTTCTTATTTTCTTCATTTATTTTGCATAGGAAAGCGTGCCAATCATCATGAGTATTCTATATCTTCGTTCCAAGCCCGTAATTCATCCCGGTAAGCGTCCTTAACGTCAAGTATCCTGAAACACATAAACACGCTTAAGTACCAAAGTTCACATAATATTTAAACTAAAATTAAACAAATAATTTAATAATATACACGACTTTTTCCCGACCATTGATGTAGATTTCGTTCACTAATAAAAAACAACTATTTATGAAGCTTAAATGCCTATAACTAGTACGAGTAAGTAAGGTCGTCTCCACAGGGAATCTGTGGAAAGTGCAAGTAAAGTTCATTACTATTAATTATTATTCTAAGCGGACAATCGATGTCAAGCAGTTTGTAAAGATGATTATAAGAACACACGGTTACTTGGAAAAGTTTGTAAACAATAATGAGAAAACGATTCACTTCAGGTTCAGGTAATGTGATGACCGACTAATCACAGATTCAATAGATTAATTGCGCAGTAATTACTAAACCTAAAAGTTGGGTTGTGAGGACAAACGATACCCTAACCGAATTTTTAACACAACTGAACTCCGGTTTACCCAATTACCATTTTAAAATATGAAAATAAGTTATAAGAAATGACTAACGATTATTAGTTCAATGACATAAGAGCTAACCCTACATGAGATGAACACAACCAGAAAAGTGACGCAAAGTTTGAAAATCAAAATCATAAACTGTTTAAACAATCAATTCGTAATGTAAAACAAGATTAAAAGCAATCAATCAAGTTCATACTCATTCAAAACATAGAATCTGATCAAAGTTAGTTTACACAAAACCCTAGCCTAAATTGAATACAATGGTTTTAGCCTGACATCGGCATCACGAAGGATTCGCTTATCTGATGAGAGGATGAAAGCATGTGTTGAACGGATGAACCGGAGGCTTCAGGATGGTGGAAAATCGTCCTAGGGCTTGTACTTGGTTGGAGGAATGAAAGATATCTCGAATGGGGGCTTAAAAATTCATTATATCAAAGTTAGGGTTATTTTTCACGTCAGGAGGATCTTAGCGCGTCGCCAACATCCCAGGGGTGTGATTTTCGCGCCGCGCTAAAGATTCAAAATTCTGATGATCTTAGAGATACGCTGACATCACCATCAGGACCCTTTAGCACCGCGCTAAAGGCGTCTGACAGAATTTTCTTTATTTTCTTCATTTATTTTGCATAGGAAAGCGTGCCAATCATCATGAGTCTTCTATATCTTCGTTCCAAGCCCGTAATTCATCCCGATAAGCGTCCTTAACGTCAAGTATCCTAAAACACATAAACACGTTTGAAGTACCAAAGTTCACATAATATTTAAACTAAAATTAAACAAATAATATAATAATATATACGAATTTTGCCCGACCATTGATGTAAATGTCGTGCTCTAATAAAAAACAAGTATTTATGAAGCTTAAATACCTATAACTTGTACGGGTAAGTAAGGTCGTCTCCAAAGGGAATCTGTGGGAAGTGCAAGTAAAGTTCATTACTATTAATTATTATTCTAAGCGGACAATCGATGTCAAGCAGTTTGTAAAGATGATTATAAGAACACACGGTTACTTGGAAAAGTTTGTAAACAATAATGAGAAAACGATTCACTTCAAGTTCAGGTAATGTGATGACCAACTAATCACAGATTCAATAGATTAATTACGCAGTAATTACTAATCCTAACAGTTGGGTTGTGAGGACAAACGATACCCAAACCGAATTCTTGACACAACTGAACTCCGTTTTACCCAATTACCATTTTAAAATATGAAAATAAGTTATAAGAAATGACTAACGATTATTAGTTCAATGACATAAGAGCTAACCCTAAATGAGATGAACACAACCAAAAAGTGACGCAAAGTTTGAAAATCAAAATCATAAACTATTTAAACAATCAATTTGTAATGTAAAACAAGATTAAAAGCAATTAATCAAGTTCATACTCATTCAAATCATAGAATCTGATCAAAGTTAGTTTACACCAAACCCTAGCCTAAAGTGAATACAATGGTTTTAGCCTGACATCGGCATCACGAAGGATTCGCTTATCTGATGAGAGGATGAAAGCATGTGTTGAACGGACGAACCGGAGGCTTCAGGATGGTGGAAAATCGTCCTAGGGCTTGTACTTGGTTGGAGGAATGAAAGATATCTCGAATGGGGGCTTAAAAATTCATTATATCAAAGTTAGGGTTATTTTTCACGTCAGGAGGATCTTAGCGCGTCGCCAACATCCCAGGGGTGTGATTTTCGCGCCGCGCTAAAGATTCAAAATTCTGATGATCTTAGAGATACGCTGACATCACCATCAGGACCCTTTAGCACCGCGCTAAAGGCGTCTGACAGAATTTTCTTTATTTTCTTCATTTATTTTGCATAGGAAAGCGTGCCAATCATCATGAGTCTTCTATATCTTCGTTCCAAGCCCGTAATTCATCCCGATAAGCGTCCTTAACGTCAAGTATCCTAAAACACATAAACATGTTTGAAGTACCAAAGTTCACATAATATTTAAACTAAAATTAAACAAATAATATAATAATATATACGAATTTTGCCCGACCATTGATGTAGATGTCGTGCTCTAATAAAAAACAAGTATTTATGAAGCTTAAATACCTATAACTTGTACGGGTAAGTAAGGTCGTCTCCAAAGGGAATCTGTGGGAAGTGCAAGTAAAGTTCATTACTATTAATTATTATTCTAAGCGGACAATCGATGTCAAGCAGTTTGTAAAGATGATTATAAGAACACACGGTTACTTGGAAAAGTTTGTAAACAGTAATGAGAAAACGATTCACTTCAGGTTCAGGTAATGTGATGACCGACTAATCACAGATTCAATAGATTAATTGCGCAGTAATTACTAAACCTAACAGTTGGGTTGTGAGGACAAACGATACCCTAACCGAATTGTTGACACAACTGAACTCCGGTTTACCCAATTACCAGTTTAAAATATGAAAATTAGTTATAAGCAATGACTAACGATAATTAGTTCAATGACATAAGAGCTAACCCTACATTAGATGAACTCAACCAGAAAAGTGACGCAAAGTTTGACAATCAAAATCATAAACTATTTAAACAATCAATTCGTAATGTAAAACAAGATTAAAAGCAATCAATCAAGTTCATACTCATTCAAAACATAGAATCTGATCGAAGTTAGTTTACACAAAACCCTAGCCTAAAGTGAATACATTGGTTTTAGCCTAACATCGGCATCACGAAGGATTCGCTTATCTGATTAGAGGATGAAAGCATGTGTTGAACGGACGAACCGGAGGCTTCAGGATGGTGGAAAATCGTCCTAGGGCTTGTACTTGGTTGGAGGAATGAAAGATATCTCGAATGGGGGCTTAAAAATTCATTATATCAAAGTTAGGGTTATTTTTCACGTCAGGAGGATCTTAGCGCGTCGCTAACATCCCAGGGGTGTGATTTTCGCGCCGCGCTAAAGATTCAAAATTCTGATGATCTTAGAGATACGCTGACATCACCATCAGGACCCTTTAGCACCACGCTAAAGGCGTCTGACAGAATTTTCTTTATTTTCTTCATTTATTTTGCATAGGAAAGCGTGCCAATCATCATGAGTCTTCTATATCTTCGTTCCAAGCCCGTAATTCATCCCAATAAGCGTCCTTAACGTCAAGTATCCTGAAACACATAAACACGCTTGAAGTACCAAAGTTCACATAATATATAAACTAAAATTAAACAGATAATATAATAATATACACGACTTTTGCCCGACCATTGATGTAGATTTCGTTCTCTAATAAAAAACATCTATTTATGAAGCTTAAATGCCTATAACTAGTATGGGTAAGTAAGGTCGTCTCCACAGGGAATCTGTGGAAAGTGCAAGTAAAGTTCATTACTATTAATTATTATTCTAAGCGGACAATCGATGTCAAGCAGTTTGTAAAGATGATTATAAGAACACACGGTTACTTGGAAAAGTTTGTAAACAGTATTGAGAAAAAGATTCACTTCAGGTTCAGGTAATGTGATGACCGACTAATCACAGATTCAATAGATTAATTGCGCAGTAATTACTAAACCTAACAGTTGGGTTGTGAGGACAAACGATACCCTAACCGAATTGTTGACACAACTGAACTCCGGTTTACCCAATTACCAGTTTAAAATATGAAAATAAGTTATAAGAAATGACTAAAGATTATTAGTTCAATGACATAAGAGCTAACCCTACATGAGATGAACACAACCAGAAAAGTGAGGCAAAGTTTGACAATCAAAATCATAAACTGTTTAAACAATCAATTCGTAATGTAAAACAAGATTAAAAGCAATCATTCAAGTTCATACTCATTCAAAACATAGAATCTGATCAAAGTTAGTTTACAAAAAACCCTAGCCTAAAGTGAATACAATGGTTTTAGCCTGACATCGACATCACGAAGGATTCACTTATCTGATGAGAGGATGAAAGCATGTGTTGAACGGACGAACCGGAGGCTTCAGGATGGTGCAAAATCGTCCTAGGGCTTGTACTTGGTTGGAGGAATGAAAGATATCTAGAATGGGGGCTTAAAAATTCATTATATCAAAGTTAGGGTTATATTTCACGCCAGGAGGATCTTAGCGCGTCGCTAACATCCCAGGGGTGTGATTTTCTCGCCGCGCTAAAGATTCAAAATTCTGATGATCTTAGAGATACGCTGACATCACCATCAGGACCCTTTAGCACCGCGCTAAAGGCATCTGACAGAATTTTCTTTATTTTCTTCATTTATTTTGCATAGGAAAGCGTGCCAATCATCATGAGTCTTCTATATCTTCGTTCCAAGACCGTAATTCATCACGATAAGCGTCCTTAACGTCAAGTATCCTGAAACACAAAAACACGCTTGAAGTACCAAAGTTCACATAATATTTAAACTAAAATTAAACAAATAATATAATAATATACACGACTTTTGCCCGACCATTGATGTAGATTTCGTTCTCTAATAAAAAACAACTATTTATGAAGCTTAAATGCCTATAACTAGTACGGGTAAGTAAGGTCGTCTCCACAGGAAATCAGTGGAAAGTGCAAGTAAAGTTCATTACTATTAATTATTATTCTAAGCGGACAATCGATGTCAAGCAGTTTGTAAAGATGATTATAAGAACACAAGGTTACTTGGAAAAGTTTGTAAACAATAATGCGAAACCGATTCACTTCAGGTTCAGGTAATGTGTATGACCGACTAATCACAGATTCAATAGATTAATTGCGCAGTAATTACTAAACCTAACAGTTGGGTTGTGAGGACAAACGATACCCAAACCGAATTGTTGACAAAACTGAACTCCAGTTTACCCAATTACCGGTTTAAAATAAAAAAATTAGTTATAAGAAATGACTAACGATTATTAGTTCAATGACATAAAAGCTAACCCTACATGTGATGAACACAACCAGAAAAGTGATGCAAAGTTTGACAATCAAAATCATAAACTGTTTAAACAATCAATTCGTAATGTAAAACAAGATTAAAAACAATCAATCAAGTTCATACTCATTCAAAACATAGAATCTGATCAAAGTTAGTTTACACAAAACCCTAGCCTAAAGTGAATACAATGGTTTTAGCCTGACATTGGCATCACGAAGAATTCGCTTATCTGATGAGAGGATGAAAGCATGCGAAGAACGGACGAACCGGAGGCTTCGTGATGGTGGAAAATCATCCTAGGGCTTATACTTGGTTGTAGGAATGAAAGATATCTCGGATGGGGGCTTAAAAACTCATTATATCAAAGTTAGGGTTATTTTTCACGTCAGAAGGATCTTAGCGCGTCGTTAACATCCCAGGGGTGTGATTTTTGCGCCGTGCTAAAGACTCAAAATTCTGATGATCTTAGAGATACGCTGACATCACCATCAGAACCCTTTAGCACCGCGCTAAAGGCGTCTGACTGAATTTTCTATATTTTCTTCATTTATTTTCCATAGTAAAGCGTGCCAATCATCATGAGTCTTCTATATCTTCGTTCCAAGCCCGTAATTCATCCCGATAAGCGTCCTTATCGTCAAGTATCCTGAAACACATAAACACGCTTGAAGTACCAAAGTTCACATATATTTAAACTAAAAATAAACAAATAATTTATTAATATACATGACTTTTTCCCGACCATTGATGTAGATGTCGTGCTCTAATCAAAAACAAGTGTTTATGAAGCTTAAATACCTATAACTAGTACGGTTAAGTAAGGTCGTGTCCACAGGGAATCAGTGGAAAATGCAAGTAAAGTTCATTACTATTAATTATTATTCTATGCGGACAATCGATGTCAAGCAGTTTGTAAAGATGATTATAAGAACACACGGTTACTTGGAAAAGTTTGTAAACAATAATGAGAAAACGATTCACTTCAGGTTCAGGTAATGTGATCACCGACTAATCACAGATTCAAAAGATTAATTGCGCAGTAATTACTAAACCTAACAGTTGGGTTGTGAGGACAAACGATACCCTAACCGAATTGTTGACATAACTGAACTCCGGTTTACCCAATTACCAGTTTAAAATATGAAAATAAGTTATAAGAAATGACTAACGATTATTAGTTCAATGACATAAGAGCTAACCCTACATGAGATGAACACAACCAGAAAAGTGATGCAAAGTTTGACAATCAAAATCATAAACTGTTTAAACAATCAATTCGTAATGTAAAACAAGATTAAAAACAATCAATCAAGTTCATACTCATTCAAAACATAGAATCTGATCAAAGTTAGTTTACACAAAACCCTAGCCTAAAGTGAATACAATGGTTTTAGCCTGACATCGGCATCACGAAGGATTCGCTTATCTGATGAGAGGATGAAAGCATGCAATGAACGGACGAACCGGAGGCTTCAGGATGGTGGAAAATCGTCCTAGGGCTTGTACTTGGTTGGAGGAATGAAAGATATCTCGAATGGGGGCTTAAAAACACATTATATCAAAGTTAGGGTTATTTTTCACGTCAGGAGGATCTTAGCGCGTCGCTAACATCCCAGTTGTGTGATTTTCGCGCCGCGCTAAAGATTCAAAATTCTGATGATCTTAGAGATACGCTGACATCACCATCAGGACCCTTTAGCACCGCGCTAAAGGCGTCTGACAGAATTTTCTTTATTTTCTTCATTTATTTTGCATTGGAAAGCGTGCCAATCGTCATGAGTCTTCTATATCTTCGTTCCAAGCCCGCAATTCATCCCGATAAGCGTCCTGAATGTCCAGTATCCTGAAACACATAAACCCGCTTGAAGTACCAAAGTTCACATTATATTTAAACTAAAATTAAACAAATAATATAATAATATACACGACTTTTGCCCGACCATCATATCCCCACACTTATCTTTTGCTTGCCCTCAAGCAAACTCACATGCAACACATACACCTCGATCGATGATTCATAAATTACCACGATTAATACTAGTGAGGTATAATGTCATACCCAATTCCCAAGAACTGACGCTGTCAAGGTTGATAACCCACCAAATAATTTAATGTTACAATTTAAAACTATGGAACCGCCCAAACAAGTGTACTTTGTTTCCGGTTAAGACACACATGTTCATAGCCCTCATAATATAATATCTCTCCTCTCGGTTTAATATCTGGACCAGCAAAAAATGTGCTAGTATCTCTCTGCCCTCTATACCAAGTATGAACACAATGTAATAAGCTTGGAAACAAGTCATATCTCCACCCATTACCCACCGGTTGCATAGAGAATAGAATTAAGGGTTTTGCTGTGGCTTAGGTTAGGGTGTGGAAGCGGAATTATTTAGTAGCTTATGGTGGATGAGACCCAATTTATTCAAATAAACAAAGAACTCACTCACTATTATTTACAAACGACACTAACTCAAACATCAACTCTTTTTGAGAATGTTTTTGATTTTCCAATTTTTTTTTCTTTCTTTTTTTTTCTTTTTTTTTTACAAATACTAACATCAATATATACAAATCACTGAATCGAGACATACGTACATTGTGTACTATGATCGACAAACAACTTATATACAACTCTTGACATACCGAATTTCATCCACAGGGTTAAAAATAATAAAGGCCAAGGCAAACACGGCTTGTAATGTGGGTTAAACAAACAAAAAGGAAAAGGAACAAACTTGGCTCCTAATGGATAATGTAGGGTAGGGAGTATTATTTTATTTTTTTATTTTTATATGTAAAGGCCATTATAATGTGGGGTTTCTACAGTCCTATTTCTCCATACAGGTGGTGGTATTAAGATCTCGAAATGCATGAGACAACCAAGTTCTAGATATCATGGGCATACTGGTTACTTTTTATAATGGCACTCGTATGACATGTGTATATACTATGTATTATATGTGTATTATATATATGTGGTCAACTCACACACGTACCGGAGGAATAAGGTTGCCGATATAAACATGTATACCTGTCCCCATGACTCGTTATCCCCATCTAAACGGTCCATTTATTTTTCATTTTGAAAAAAATTTGCATGGGAAGACTTTCGAGAAGCTTAAAAACTGACCATGACCAAAGACCTCTGCTTGGCATTAATAATAGCAATAAACTATTTACAATTCCGGCTTTTGCGCACAATCAAGGCACTCTAAGGCAAAAAAATTAATTTTCCCCATCCCCACACTTGCGGTTGACATTGTCCTCAATGTTTAAAATTTAGCATTTAAAAGAATATAACGAGGACGGGGTTAAAATTGACTGATTATAAATTTTAAAACCGGGCTTAATGTGATGGTCCTAGAAATTATACAACTAGACAATTACACTTTTAACAATAAAACTAATAAAACAAAAAGAATTATGAAAACAAAATCACCTGATAAGAAAAATAAGCCACTCAAATATACTCTTGGTTGCGCTCACAAACCTGGCTCCTCAATTCACTCAACAGTATCTGCAAACTCTCACAGGTGTAGAAGCACGCTTCTCACAACCATTAGGATAGGTCTTTTAAACCGTTTGCAAAACAGTTAATTTTAATTGCCAAACCAAGTTATATAAATTTCATAAATAAATTTGTTGAATTAGTAAAATTGTTAAAAGACCTAACTCACTGTCGTAGGAATCACGATTGCATTTAGCATATGCAACAAACCCTTTAAACCCCCCGGTAGCCCGGGTGGACGAGTGAGGTCTCGTGAAGGTTTAGAGGAAACTACATCCACAAAGTTTTTATTACAACATAATATACATGTACCTGACAAGGCCGGGTTGCCTCCCGATCAGCGCTATGTTTTTGTTAAGGTCTTCAGCCAGCCGTTACCTGGTATGACGTTTACGGTGGTCTAAGCGGACACTTCCCTACCAAATTCCCTGTAAAAGCTCGGTAGTTGACACACCCCGGCTCCGCTTCTTCCTTCATGTTCAAGATGTCTGATAAACAATTACAGGTCGGTGTGAAAGCATATTTACCTTCAGAATTTCCATCATATGCTCGGTAGTGAACACGTCGAGCCCACACACTCTTTCTTATCTTCGAAACATCAAATATTGATCGGGGCCGAACCCAGCATTTTCCCACCGAGTTTCCCATGTATGCTCGGTAGTTGAGGTGTTGTGTCCATATTTTTATCCTTGTGGTGGACACATCAGAAGAACCATAACCAGAACCAATATGGGCCCATTTCTTAATACTTTGCCCACTATCCTTCACCTCCACCTTCCTCTTCTTGAAAGGTACTCTGTCTTCAACTCAGTCCACACATTCAACCGTATACTCCAAAAGGTCTAGACCATCTCCCTTAACATCCTCATCATCAACCAAAACTGATGCAGTCATTGGCTTTTCGGTAACTAGAGGAATTCATGGGGAATTATTCTCCACAACCACCTCCTCAATTTCATTCTCTGAAAGATCAATAGCCTCATCTATTACTTCATCATTCACCACGACACAACTAGAAAACTGATCCCGATCTCGTTTAATTTGGGCCAAATCTTCAAATAGTTGACTCATCAGTTCATCTTGGGCAGCATTAGACGTTTCTTGAACCTCCAACCTCTTATTCATTTGCTTCAATAACTCCATCACATCCTTAATCGAGTCCTCTTTGTTACCCGAGGAATTATTTTGATCTTGCTGATAATTACCTTGACATATACCACCATGATTATAATATTGAGGTAATTCCTCGTATAACGGTTGGGATTGTTCATGATAGTAATAGTTTCCCTCCTTTTTATAACTCACAAACGTTGGAGTCTCGGGCCCATCACTATCATACTCATCTGACTCATAATATCCCTGATAGTTAGGTGTAGGCGGTGGATAATTCTGGTATTGTCTATAACGACACTGTTGGTTGATGTGTCTTTGATTATCACTATCTGGCTCGTAATAGATTTGGGGGTTGTACGAAGGTTGGTCATGATATGGAAATGAGTGATACATATCAGCATCTTCCACGAACTTATATCCTTCATCTGGGTCATAGACCCAACTCCCTGTCATTGTGAGTTACCTACACACATGAAACACAAGAATACCCCGTGTAAAATCAAACAAAAATAAAAAAAAAAACAAAAACAAAAACTAAAAAAAACTAAACTGACGCAAACAAAGAATTAAAAACTAAAACTAGCACTTTGCGCGTTGATTCCCCGGCAACGGCGCCATTTTGAAGTAGATGTCGTGCTCTAATAAAAAACAAGTATTTATGAAGCTTAAATACCTATAACTAGTACGGGTAAGTAAGGTCGTCTCCACAGGCAATCAGTGGAAAGTGAAAGTAAAGTTCATTACTATTAATTATTATTCTAAGCGGACAATCGATGTCAAGCAGTTTGTAAAGATGATTATAAGAACACACGGTTACTTGGAAAAGTCAGTAAACAATAATGAAAAAAATGATTCACTTTAGGTTCAGGTAATGTGATGACTGACTACTCACAGATTCAAAAGATTATTTGCGCAGTAATTAGTAAACCTAACAGTTGGGTTGTGAGGATAAACGATACCCTAACCGAATTTTTGACACAACTGAACTCCGGTTTACCCAATTACCAGTTTAAAATATGAAAATCAGTTATAAGAAATGACTAACGATTATTTGTTCAATGACAAAAGAGCTAACCCTACATGTGATGAACACAACCACAAAAGTGATGCAAAGTTTGACAATCAAAATCATAAACTGTTTAAACAATCAATTCAAAATGTAAAACAAGATTAAAAACAATCAATCAAGTTCATACTCATTCAAAACATAGAATCTGATCAAAGTTAGTTTACACAAAACCCTATCCTAAAGTGAATACAATGGTTTTAGCCTGACATCGGCATCACGAATAATTCGTTTATCTGATGAGAGGATGAAAGCATGCGATGAACGGACGAACCGGAGGCTTCGGGATGGTGGAAAATCATCCTAGGGCTTGTACTTGGTTGGAGGAAAGAAAGATATCTAGAATGGAGGTTTAAAAACACATTATATCAAAGTTAGGGTTATTTTTTACGTCAGGAGGATCTTTGCGCGTCGCTAACATCCCAGGGGTGTGATTTTCGCGCCGCGCTAAAGATTCAAAAATCTTTAAGTCTGATGATCTTAGAGATACGCTGTCATCACCATCAGGACCCTTTAGCACCGCGCTAAAGGCGTCTGACAGAATTTTCTTTATTTTCTTTATTTATTTTGCATAGGAAAGCGTGCCAATCATCATGAGTCTTCTATATCTTCGTTCCAAGCCCGTAATTCATCCCGATAAGCGTCCTTAACGTCAAGTATCCTGAAAACATAAACACGCTTGAAGTACCAAAGTTCACATAATATTTAAACTAAAATTAAATAAATAATATTATATTATACACGACTTTTGCCCGACCATCAACGAGCACAATCACGAAAATGAGCACAATTACACACAATCACGAAAATGAGCATAATCACGAGCACAATCACGAAAACGAGCATAATCATGAAATTCATAATCAAGAAAATCGTTTGAATATGAATGCAATTGAAAATATGATAGCTCCGATAATCACTGAAGCAATTCCTTTAATTGCTGATGCTATTAAACAACCCGTTTATGTAATTAGGCATAAGACCAAAAGTAATAAACGCAAGGCTAACAGTGAGGCTATTCATAGTGTGAATGGAGGAAATAGCAACCCATTACCCACAAAGTCAAAAGTTCATGGTTGTACTTACAAGGATTTCTAAGCCTGTAAACCAACCGAATTCTCTGGAAATGAAGAACGTATTTCAATACTACGCTGGTTAGAAAAGACAGAAGCTATAATAAGAATCAGTAAATGTGCTGAAGAAGATAAAATAATATATGATTCTAACCTCTTCATTAATGAAGCAATGGAATTGTGGAATACAGTCCTCCAGTCAAAGGGAAGTCACATAGTCTATACTATGACCTAGGAAGAATTTAAAGAAATAGTAGAAATGAAATTTTGTCCTCCTCATAAAAGAGAAAAGATTTATACTATGTTCTTACACCACAAGATGAAAGGTGTGAAGCATCATGAGTATACGACATAATTCTTTGGATATGCAAGAATGGTTCCGGCTTTGGGTTCTCCAGAATTAGTACTAATTTCTCGTTATACTTGGGGATTAGTAAGTGAAATCCGCGATCTGGTAAAGTCAGCTAGACCTCAGATTATTGAAGAAACAGCTGAGCTAGCTAATACCATGACAGACGGATTAGTCCAAACTCAGGAAGAAAATAAAAAGAAAGATCTAGCCCAGAAGATTACCCAAGAATTTAGGAAGAAAGGAACATGGCAATCTTATGCTCATCCTTTCTGTAAAATTTGTAGAAAGAGGCATTCAGGGAGATGCGCTTTTAAGAAAACTAAGTATGGCAATTATTGCAAAATGGTTGGACATACGGATGAAGAATGTAGGAGAAAAGAAAGCCGTGTTTGCCATAATTGTGGAGAACCTGGCCACATCCGTCCAGAATTCCAAAGTTGATAAAGGTGCCTGACAACAAAGCAAAGAACACATATGGACCTAAGAAGAATGCACGAGCTTTTCAGCTTACTGCACAAGAAGCAGCAATGATTACAGACGTCATTGTGGGTACGTTCCTAATCAATAACGTTTACGCTAAAGTATTGTTTAATTCCGGAGCAAATCAAAGTTTTATAAACATGAAGTTTTGCCAAATCTTAAATCAACCATTAACCAAACTTAATCAAGTCTGCATGGTAGAAATGGCCGATGGAAATTCTATTCATATTCATGAAGTACTTCAAGAATAAAACATAAACTTACCAGGCCACAAGTTTAAAGCAAATATACTCCCAATGAATCTGGCTGGATTCGATGTCATATTAGGAATGGACTGGTTAGCAGCCAATCAAGCTCGAATCCTATGTAATACAAATTCTATTGAAATCCGTACGCCAACGGGAAAGATCATTACCATTTAAGGAGATAAAATGCTCAAGCCTAGGAAGTTCATATCAGTAATGAAGGTGGCAAGCTATCTAAGGAAACAAGGCATAGCATATATGATTTTTGTAATCATTAGCGCCAAAGGAAAATAGCTAAAAGAAATTCTGGTAGTATCGGAATATTCTGACGTCTTTCCAGAAGATTTACCTGGAAAACCGCCTGATCGTGAAGTTGAATTCAGAATCAATATAATACCAGGAATAGCGCCAGTTGCTAAAGCACCATATAGATTAGCTCCAACAGAGATGTTAGAATTAAAGAAGCAATTATATGAATTGCTAGAAAAAGGTTTCATACGCCCTAGCTCATCACCCTGGGGAGCACCAGTGTTGTTTGTCAAAAAGAAAGATGGGTCAATGCGTATGTGTATCGATTATAGAGAGTTGAATAAAGTTACAATTAAGAATCGGTATCCCTTACCGAGAATTGATGATTTATCCGATCAACTCCAAGGAGCTCGATATTTTTCTAAACCTGAATTACGCACAGGATACCATCAATTAAAAGTGAAAGAAGAAGATGTTCCTAAAACAGCTTTTAGAACAAGATATGGTCATTATGAGTTTACAGTCATGCCATTTGGTTTAACCAATGCACTAGCTGCATTCATGGATATGATGAACCGAATATGTAAATCATATTTGGATAAATTTGTAATCGTTTTTATAGACGATATACTTATTTATTCCAAAACCAGTGAAGATCATGTCAAACATCTACATACACTCTTGACACTATTGAGAAAAGAGAAGCTTTACGCTAAATTCTTAAAGTGTGAGTTTTGGCTACAGGAAGTACAGTTTCTAGGACACTTGATTAACCATAAAGGTATTCACGTGGACACTTCTAAAATAGAAGCTATTACAAATTGGGAAATTCCTAAGACTCTTACAGAAATTCGAAGTTTCTTGGGATTAGCATGATATTATAGACGTTTCATTCAAAAGTTTTCCCGAATAGCAGTTCCGTTAACCAAGTTAACGTGTAAGAATGTCAAGTTTGAATGGGGACCTAAGAAAGAAGAAGCTTTTGTAACTTTGAAGCAAAAATTAACAAATTCCCCAATACTTGCACTACCAGAAGGAATTGAAGATTTCACAGTTTGTTGTGATGCTTCTAAATCAGTACTAGGATGTGTACTAATGCAACGTGAAAAAGTTATTGCTTACGCATCTAGACAGTTAAAGAAGCATGAAGAGAATTACACAACACATGACTTAGAATTGGGAGCAATAATTTTTGCCCTAAAGATCTGGAGACACTATCTATATAGTAGTAAGTTTACTTTATTCACAGATCATAAAAGTTTAAAATATATTTTTGGGCAAAAGGAGCTTAACATGAGGCAAAGACGCTGGATGGAAATTCTTAGCAACTATGATTGTAAAATCCAATATCGTGAAGGCAAGACTAATATAGTAGCCGATGCATTAAGCAGAAAAGAGCAAGAGAAACCTAAAAGAGTGTGAGCTTTAAGGTTAGAACTTTAAATCAATTTAATTGATGAAGTAAGGAATGCTCAGAAACAAGCAATAGAAGAAAATAATATTGCTGATGAGAAAAGAAATGGTACCATTGATCTACTTGTCAAAGGAAATGATGAAATCTCCGAATGGGGAACATGATCTGGATACCAATCATAGGAGGATTTAGAGAAAAGATTCTCGAAGAATCCCATAAATCCAAATACACAATGCATCCTGGAAGAGATAAAATGTATCAAGATTTGAAGAAAATCTATTGGTGGATAGGAATGAAAAAGGACATAACTAATTATGTTTCAAAATGCTTAACTTGTTCACAAGTTAAAGCAGAACATCAAAAGCCACCAAGATTACTTCAACAATTAGAAATACCAGAATGGAAATTTCTAACAATGAATTTTGTTACCAAATTACCTATCATAAGAAGAGGTAATGATACAATCTGGGTAATTGTGGATAGAACAAAATCGGCTCATTTTATACCAATGAAGGAAACTTTCAAAATGGAACAATTAGCTAAGCTGTATGTAGACAAAGTTGTCTCATTACATGGAGTTCCATTATCCATTGTATCGGATCAGGATAGCCGTTTTACTTCTCATTTTTGGAAAAGTTTCCAAGTAGCTATGGGAACAAAATTAAACTTGAGCACAGCATACCATCCACAGACTGATGGTCAAAGTGAAAGGACCATACAAACATTGGAAGACATGCTAAGAGCATGTGTAATAGATTTTGGCGGAAATTGGGATGACCATTTACCACTAATAGAATTCTCCTATAACAACAGTTATCATACAACTATTAATGTTGCCCCATTTGAAGCCCTTTATGGAAGAAGGTGCAGAACTCCAGTGTGTTGGGCAGAAATAGGAGGAAAACAATTATCAGGTCCTGAAATCATACAAGAATGTACCGACAAGATAAATAAAGGAAAGATTAAAGACTGCACGAGATCGTCAGAAAAGTTATGCAGATCATCGACGCAAACCATTGGAATTTCAAGTTGGAGACAGAGTGCTACTGAAAGTATCTCCATGTAAAGGAGTAATTCGATTCGTTAAGAGAGGAAAGTTAAGTCCACGATTTGTTGGACCATTTCAAATTATCAAACGAATTGGACTAGTAGCCTATTAGCTAGAATTACCAGAGGAAATGTTAGGTATATATGATGTATTTCATGTAAGTAACTTAAGAAAATGTCTAGCTGATAAATCACTAAAAGTACCCTTTCAAGATATAAATGTAAATGAAAAGTTGAAATTCGTGGAAAAATCCTTGCAAATTGAAGATAGAAAGATCAAGAATCTCAAACATAAAAGAATAGTTCTGGTCAAAGTGAAGTGGGATTTAAAACATGGGCCAGAATATACATGGGAATTGGAATCAGAAATGAAACGGATGTACCCACACTTATTCCAAGTAAATCTCGAGGACGAGATTCAAAATAAGGAGGGGAGACTATAACAAACCACAAAATAAATTAAAGGAAAAATTACGGAAATGAAAGGAGAAAATTCCATCCCACATTGGTGGAGGAAGGAAAAGGAGAGCCTTCCACCATGGTATAAATAGGAGTGTAAGTCTTGTCCCATATCGCTAGATTATAAAACTAGTGAGTTCTTTATAAGAAAGAAAATTCATATGTTAATGTTCTTATAAGACAAATCACACCCAGTGGTCCTAGCGTAGGGTCCGAAGCACCCGAACGCGCACGAGCACGTGCTCGGGCGATGGGAGCAATGTGGCGCTTTGATGGCGCACTTCGCACGCTCGCATCGCCGCGAGCCGCTTAAGGGCAATGGGACATTCATTCTTTGTCCAAAATCTCACTTTTCTCTCTAAATTTTCACACACATATAAAAGAGTATAGTATAATACTCGAGTTATCGTAACGATATCCTATCCGATCGAAAGAAATATACACGAATCCAAAAGCTCTGCCTATTAAGGTAAAACATTGTGCCATTGTGTAAAGTTTCTACTCTCGTGATTATCGTTATGATTATTGGTTTTATACTAATCAAGATATACTACATAATGTTTATCCTAGGTGCTTAATACCAAGAGGCATTTTCTTTACTTGTAAACTTGTAAGGTGAGACATTCGAGTTTTTGTACCACTCACATTTGTGTGAGACACCTTTTTTTCCGACACTGTCATGATGATTTCAAAACCTATAAAACTCATGGCAGATGGTCAAAATGTTTTCAAATTTATTTTTAAAGTATTTAAAATATATTACAGTGATTAAGTCTTTGTAGACTTACTGGATGATTACTACTGGTATTGTGGGGTTTTGTATAGAAGGCTTGCCTACTGGGCTATTACATGTTACTTATTGGACAAGTGTTAACCAATAAGTAATATGACCACAGTCATAGATACGGTCAGGTGAGAAGTACCTTTCGGTAATTTGCAAGCATGCAGATGTGAAAACATCTTAATGCTGTAACTGTAAAATGTGTCATTTAAAAATGAATGTACTCACTAGTATTTCTTGCTGATCAAATATTTTAAACATGTTTCAGGTGACTTGTTAGAGACAAAGGAATGATTCCTGCGGGCTTCCAGCTTAAATAAGTGATCTGTCACCAGAATAAAGAAACTTTGTAAATTAGGGTTTATCCCTATAAAGTTTATGTTTGTATCAAAATGGGTTAAATTCCCAGTTTATAATAAAAATAAACATGGTGTTTTTATAACTCTGATCATTTTTCCTAACTACGGTTCTGATGATATTCCGCTGCAAAATTATTTAATAAACACAGATACCACCAATCAATGTTCACGGCTTCCTTCCAAGGGTATAGGGGTCGGGGGCTGTGACAGCTGAAGTGGTATCAGAGCCACTGGTTTAAGCAATATGGGTATTTTAATAATACCTAATTTTAAAATTAAGAGTTAGGAAATACATGCATTAACCTATGTCCAAAATCTCACTTTTCATTCTGAATTTTCAAACACATACAAAAGAGTATAGTATAATACCCGAGTTATCGTAACGATATCCTATCCGATCGAAAGACTGATGGCGCACTTTGCACAGGGCCGCCTTAGTATATTTTTGTGGAAAACTAAGATTTTTAAAAATCCTCCCATCACGATACGCGACGGGTTTAGATTAGCCTCATCGCGTAGCGCGATGACGTGTAATTTATCCAAAAACATTGCGGCGTAGCGATACGCGATGTTCTATTAAAGTAACACCACCGCGTATCGCGACGTGGAAGCTACGCAGACGAGACACGTTGCATGACACGTGGCCTTCCACGTAGCATGCCTAGGGCTTACTCGGCGAAGCTACAAGATTATTCGCGATACGCGACGCCTTTTGTAATGGCCATCGCGTATCGCGATGGGGTCCAAAATCAGATATAAATAGATTGGCAACGGGACATTCATTCTTTGTCCAAAATCTCACTTTTCTCTCTGAATTTTCACACACATATAAAAGTGTATAGTATAATACCCAAGTTATCGTAACGATATCCTATCCGATCGAAAGAAATATACACGAATCCAAAAGCTCTGCCTATTAAGGTAAGACATTGTGCCATCGTGTAAAGTTTCTACTCTCGTGATTATCGTTATGATTATTGGTTTTATACTAATCTAGATATACTATATTATGTTTATCCTAGGTAATTAATACCAAGAGGCGTTTTCTTTAATTGTAAACTTGCAAGGTGAGACATTCGAGTTTTTGTACCACTCACATTTGTGTGAGACAACTATTTTTCCGACACTGTCATGATGATTTCAAAACCTATAAAACTCATGGCAGATGGTCTAAATGTTTTCAAATATATTTTTAAAGTATTTAAAATACATAACAGTGATAAAAAGTCTCTGTAGACTTACGGGATGATTACTACTGGTATTGTAGGGTTTTGTATAGAAGGCTTTCCTACTGGGCTATTACACGTTAATTATTGGACAAGTGTTAACCAATAAGTAATATGACCACAGTCATAGATACAGTCGGGTGACAAGTACCCTTCGGTAATTTGTAAGAAGACAGATGTAAAAACATCTTAATGCTGTAACAGTAAAATGTGTCATTTAAAAATGAATGTACTCACCAGTATTTCTTGCTGATCAAATATTTTAAACATGTTTCAGGTGACTTGTTAGAGACAAAGGAATGATTCCTGCGGGCTTCCAGCTTAAATAAGTGGCCTCTCACCAGAATAAAGAAACGTGTTTTGTAAATTTTGGTTTATCCCTATAAAGTTTATGGTTGTATCAAAATGGGTTAAATTCCCAGTTTATAATAAAAATAAACATGGTGTTTTTATAACTCTAATAATTTTTTCTAACTACGGTTCTGATGATATTCCGCTGCAAAATTATTTAATAAACACCAATACCACCAATCAATGTTCACGACTTCCCTCCCAGGGTATAGGTGTCGGGGGCTGTGACAACATTATTGCAAGATTTTGCAAGATAATGTATAAGAAACTTTTCTTTCTCGACTGTTGAAACGGTGTCATCTAAATAAGCAATGTTTCGTTAACAAGTGCATAGAATATGCTCTCATTAATATAATATGTAATAATTTGTGATTTTAGTAAAGAGTAAAGCGTCATTTTCGTCCGTGTGATTTGACAAATAATGCGAATCTAATCCAAAAAGTTTATTTTTTGTATATGGATCATCCACGTTTCCCAATTCTTCCCAATTATATCCAAATCACTAACTCAATTAAATTTAAGCGTTAAGTCAGGGGTAGAAATGTCTTTTCACTATTTCTTTGTTATAATACTTATTTAAGTGAACTGCGGTTGTTGTCCTCGCGGTTTGTCCAAATATGCAATTTTTGTCCAGTAGTTTCAAATTTGCAAAATCCATCCCTATGGTTTCATTTCACTTGCAATTAAATCCGAATTCACTAATCTCGTTAAGTTTGACCGTTTAAACCCACCAGTGTGCCCTTCACGTGAGGGGAAGTTTTGTTCTTTTTTTTCTTTTTTCACAAATACACCCAGCCCCTCACGTGAGGGGGCTTGCGAATTAGGACCGAGATTTATTTGGGAAGAAAAACGACAAAACTGGTCGTCATGTGAGGGGCCCGCATAGGGTTGACAACCAAACTTAACGGGTTAATAAATTCGTGTTTAATTGCAAGTGAAATGAAACTACAAAGACGAAAATTGCAAATATGATAGGGACGAAAATTATAAACGTCAATTTATTAGACTAAAACCGCATATTTGTACAAACTACATTGACGAAAACCACAATTCGCTGAAATAAGTATTATAATAAAGAAAGAGTGAAAAGACACATCTACCCTTAAGTTAACGATTATATTTAACGTGGTTAGTGATTTGGATGTAATTGGCAAGAATTGGGAGACGTGGATGATTCACATGAAAAAATAAACTTTTTGCACTAAATTCATATTATTTGCCAAACCACATGGACGAAAATAACACTTTACTCTTAGACAATGAGTAGTCATAACTCTCCACCCCCAGGAATTATGCGCCACGTGACGCCCAGTCAAAGTTATCTTTTTTTACAAAAACATGGTGTAGTCATAACTCTATACCCCCAGGCGTTATGCGTCACGTGGCGCCCAGTCACTTTTACACTTTTTGTTTTTTTTTTAATTTTTTAATAAGAATAATCAAATAACAATAATATTTTATTAAATAAATATTACATTAAAATAAAAAAAACTACTCGTCGTCGTTGTCGTCCTCGTCGTCTTCGCCCTCTTCGTCCTCTTCGTCTTCGTCCTCGTCGCCGTCGCCCTATTCGTCTTCATCGTCGTCGTCGTCGTCTTCATCATCGTCTTCATTGTTGCCCTCGTTTTGATAATCGTTTTCACCAGGCAAAGGCCGATACATCCATAGATGTTGGACCAAATCCTCCTTTAGTGCGTTATGTATCTCTCTTGACCGCACGGAATCCGAGTTTTCGAGTCTTTGCTCCATACTTGCCGAGTCCGTGGTGGATCCGAGTCCGGTATGAAAGTTGGACATGTTGCTCTTCCCTCGTCCTCGATGATCATGTTATGCATTATGATACACGCATACATAGCACATTTCATTCTTTCTAAAGACCATAGACGACAAGGATTTTTAACAAAATGCCATCGTTGTTGAAGAACACCTAAACACCTCTCGATATCCTTTCTCGCAGACTCTTGCACTTTCTTAAAATACTGTCTTTTTTCATCCATCGGGTCTCTGAATATTTTAACGATTATCGCATACTCTGGATATATTCCATCACCCAGATAGTACCCATGATGGTAGAAGTTATCGTTAGCCCAAAACGAAGCGACGGGAACGGTCCTAGTTATGTAACTCTCCATCACCGAGACTGCTCTAAGACGGTTATGTCATTGTTTGAACCGGGAACAACAAAGAATGCCGACCAAATCCAAAGGTCGTATGAAGCATTCGCTTGAAGGCTGACCGTTGTTCCCTTTTGGTCACCTCATGTGAATTGACCTTGCCATGCAGTTGGACAATTAGCCCATTCCCAATGCATGCAATCTACACTCCCTATCATGCCGGAGAAACCATGCACCCTTGTATGTGCCTCGTAAAGACGTTGTAGATCGTTACAGTTGGGCTCTCTCAGATAATGTGGTCCATATAGTTTCAATATTCCTATATTTTACACAACTTTTATAAAATAAATGATTAAAGTAAACAAGTGATAAAATTATTTAAAAAAAAATAAACGTACCGTAACAAAAATACTCCAAGGTGTCCCGAGTTGTTTTATCAGCCATCTTTAAATACTAGTCGTTGATGTCGGCCGTATTTCCGTAGCGAGCACGCATACGTCTGACGTAACCTTCTGAATAGCCGTGAATCCTAGCGTCCATCGCCGTACGTCTTTGCTTAAAGTAATCAAGATCACGCTCCAAATCATTGGTGATGCGCATAAATAAATTTTTAGACATCCGAAAATGACGCCTAAAGGTCTTCAGGTTTTTGTATCTCGGCGAGTCGCAGAAGTAATCCGCCATTAACTGGTTGTTGGCTTTCGAATGATCTCGTTCGATATATGCTCTTTTTGAAACGGGTGGTGGTGGAGAGCTAATATCACTCGTAACGGAACTCATATAAGTTGTCGCGAGCATAATCGCACTCGTAAACTACCTGTTCCTCCGCCTCGTTGTCGGCTTGTTGGTCGGAGCCTGAAAAACCGTTTATATATATATAGATGGAGGATCCATTTATATAGTGAATTTTGTGTACGAAATATAGAGTTGAAAGAGATTTTTTATAAGTTTGATAAGTTTGATTGGGGATGAGGTTGTTTAATATATAGGAAATATTTTTTTTTATTCCCCAGCTCTCCAATCGAACGGTAACATAACGGCTCTTTTTTTTTTTTGATATTGGAGCCATTTAATCGCGTATATGTATAACGTTTAAAAAAAAAGCCAAACGTCGGGGGGGGGGGGGGGGGGGGTGCGTCGACCAAATCCAAAGGTCGTATGAAGCATTCGCTTGAAGGCTGACCGTTGTTCCCTTTTGGTCACCTCATGTGAATTGACCTTGCCATGCAGTTGGACAATTAGCCCATTCCCAATGCATGCAATCTACACTCCCTATCATGCCGGAGAAAACCATGCACCCTTGTATGTGCCTCGTAAAGACGTTGTAGATCGTTACAGTTGGGCTCTCTCAGATAATGGGTCCATATAGTTTTCAATATTCCTATATTTTACACAACTTTTATAAAATAAATGATTAAAGTAAACAAGTGATAAAATTATTTAAAAAAAAATAAAACGTACCGTAACAAAAATACTCCAAGGTGTCCCGAGTTGTTTTATCAGCCATCTTTAAATACTAGTCGTTGATGTCGGCCGTATTTCCGTAGGCGAGCACGCATACGTCTGACGTAACCTTCTGAATAGCCGTGAATCCTAGCGTCCATCGACCGTAACGTCTTTTGCTTAAAGTAATCAAGATCACGCTCCAATCATTGGTGATGGCGCATAAATAATTTTAGACATCCGAAAATGACGCCTAAAAGGTCTTCAGGTTTTTGTATCTCGGCGAGTCGCAGAAGTAATCCGCCAATAACTGGTTGTTGGCTTTCGAATGATCTCGTTCGATATATGCTCTTTTTGAAACGGGTGGTGGTGGAGAGCTAATATCACTCGTAACGGAACTCATATAAGTTGTCGCGAGCATAATCGCACTCGTAACTACCTGTTCCTCGCCTCGTTGTCGGCTTGTTTGGTTCGAGGCCTGAAAAACCGTTTATATATATATAGATGGAGGATCCATTTATATAGTGAATTTTGTGTACGAAATATAGAGTTGAAAGAGATTTTTTTATAAGTTTGATAAGTTTGATTGGGGAATGGGGTTGTTTAATATATAGGAAATATTTTTTTTTATTCCCCAGCTCTCCAATCGAAACGGTAACATAACGGCTCTTTTTTTTTTTTGATATTGGAGCCATTTAATCGCGTTATATGTATAACGT